>NC_069502.1:940821925-940979701 GCF_027579735.1 Bombina bombina | reverse complement strand
GCGCAAAAAGTCTGAATACACATGCGTAAAAAAAATGACGTAACTACAAACAACTTCCGGCGTCAACTACGACGCCGGAAATGACAAAATTTTGCGCCAAAAAAGTTCGCGCCAAGAATGACGCAATAAAATGAAGCATTTTCTGCCCCCGCGAGCCTAACAGCCCGCAGGGAAAAATAGTCAATTGAAAATTTTCAAGGTAAGAAAAAAATATTTATTCATATGCATTATCCCAAATAATGAAACTGACAGTCTGAATGAAGGAATACTGATTATCCTGAATCATGGCAAATATAAGTTTAAAGACATATATTTAGAACTTTACATATAAAGTGCCCAACCATAGCTTAGAGTGTCACAAAAAATAAGACTTACTTACCCCAGGACACTCATCTACATATAGTAGATAGCCAAACCAGTACTGAAACGAGAATCAGTAGAGGTAATGGTATATAAAAGTATATCGTCGATCTGAAAAGGGAGGTAGGAGAAGAAATCTCTACGACCGATAACAGAGAACCTATGAAATAGATCCCCTAGAGGAAGACCATTGTATTCAAATAGGCAATACTCTCTTCACATCCCTCTGACATTCACTGCACTCTGAGAGGAAAACCGGGCTTCAGCCTGCTGCGAAGCGCATATCAACGTAGAATCTAGCACAAACTTACTTCACCACCTCCATGGGAGGCAAAGTTTGTAAAAACTGAATTGTGGGTGTGGTGAGGGGTGTATTTATAGGCATTTTAAGGTTTGGGAAACTTTGCCCCTCCTGGTAGGAATGTATATCCCATACGTCACTAGCTCATGGACTCTTGCTAATTACATGAAAGAAAAAATGTATCTGTGTCACAGAGATGAAGTTTGGATCACTGGAACAAATGTGTTTCTTACATAGTTCCAAATTTACAGCGTGATACCAGTGAATTAAAGGGACATTAAACACATTTTTTTTTTTTTTTAAATAGAAAAAGTGCTTTCCTATCCCTTTAAAAGTACTTTTAAGAATGTATTCAAACACAAGTTATTACTCACATGTAAAAGAGTTAAAGGGACATGAAACACAAAACTTTCCTTTCATGATTCAGATACATAATACAATTTTAAACAACTTTCCAATTTACTTGTATTATTTAATTTGCTTCCTTCTCTTGTTATCCTTTGCTGACAATTTTACCTAGGAAAGTTCAGGAGCAGCAAAGAACCTAGATTCTAGTTGCTAATTGGTGGCCGCATATATATATATACCGTTTGTCATTGGCTCACCCATGTGTTCAGCTATGAATTGCTGCTCCTTCAACAAATTATACCAAGACAATGAAACAAATTAGATAATATAAGTAAATTAGAAAGTTGTTTAAAATTGTATTTTCTATCTGATTCATGAAAGAAATTTTTTGGGTTTCATGTCCCTTTAAGGTTAGCTTAGCTTCATCAGCATGCCTGATTACTTTGCCAAAACAATACACCGGAACTCAACAAAATACAGTATACACAATTATTAAAATATCCAGTGCAAATAAAAAGTCACACAGGGTATTTATCCAAGAAGGTATTTCCAATTTCATTTGAAGTGTGTATCATACAGATGGCACTGGATACACCAAAGGTTTAATCATTTCCGCTACACTCAAGGTTCACCCAATGTCAAAGTGACATGTACACAAACAGTAGGCAAGCCACACACATTATACTCACATTTATACTAAAGATAATGCCTCAAAATAGAATTAGATCATAACCCCTTTCTAAGAAAATGCCAAGCAGTTTGCTAGCACGAAATGCGTCAGCATCTTTTCTAGGCACCCCTTGTACATCTCTACTTTTTGAAAGGTGTAAGTAGAAGTTATATTTTATCAATAAAGGAGATGATATTTGTACTTTATTTGGAGTCCATTCTTCTTATTTTAAAATATTTTATTCTATGTTTGGGGCCAAAAGTTTTTTACATGGAGGAGCAGTTACTACTTGTGGGATTGCCAACGGGACATTTCTATTAAAGATAGTGCCTCAAAATAGAATTAGATCATAATCCACTTTTTAAATAAAAAAAAAATGTCAAAATGAAATGTGTTACTCTAAATGAATTCAATATAAATATTTATACTACTGAGTTTTACAAAACATTTGTACAACTATGCATGCTTATTTTAAGTACTAAACACCTTGGTGAGCTATCACTGGTATTTTGAGCTGCCCTGAGCTTTATGAACAAATATAAGAATTAAGTTAGATCCTGCAGTGACAACATCGTGGCTCATCCTGCATGTGCAAGGGCGAAAACGTGTACTGTGTCTATCACATAGTCAGTGAAAGATAGATTCTTTTTTTTCAAAAACAGAAAAATCGGTAGAATGTAGAAACATATTATATTGACATGAAACCTAATTTTTTTTCTTTCATGATTCAGATAAAACATAGAAATTTAAACAAGTTTCCAATTTACTTCTATTATCAAATTTGTTTTGTTCTCATAGAATCATTTGATGAAGGAGCAAAAATGTACTACGGTGGGCTAGCTGAACATGTATATGTATAATATTTTATTATATCTTTTCATGTGACAATACTGAAGAAATTACACTTTGCTACAATGTAAAGTAGTGAGTGCACAGCCTGTACAAAAGTGTAAATTTGCTGTCCCCTCAAAATAACTCAACATACAGCCATTAATGTCTAAACCATTTGCAACAAAAGTGAGTACAACCCTAAGTGTAAATGTCCAAATTGGGCTCAATTAGCCATTTTTCCTCCCCGGTGTCATGTGACTCGTTAGTGTTACAAGTTCTCAGGTGTGAATGGGGAGAAGGTGTGTTAAATGTGGTGTTATCGCTCTCACACTCTCTCATACTAGTCACTGGCAGTTCAACATGGCACCTCATGGCAAAGAACTCTCTGAGGATCTGAAAAAAATATATTTTGTTCTACATAAAGATGGCCTAGGCTATAAGAAGATTGCCAAGACCCTGAAACTGAGCTGCAGCACGGTGGGCAAGACCATGCAGTGGTTTCACAGGACAGATTCCACTCAGAACAGGCCTCCCCATGGTTGACAAAAGAAGTTGAGTGCATGTGCTCAGCGTCATATCCAGAGGTTGTCTTTGGGAAATAGACATATGAGTGCTGCCAGCATTGCTGCAGAGGTTGAAGGGGTGGGGGTCAACCTGTCAGTGCTCAGTCCATATGCCACACACTGCATCAAATTGGTCTGCATGGCTGTTGTCCCAGAAGGAAGCCTCTTTTAAAGATGATGCACAAAAGATCCCGCAAACAGTTTGCTGAAGACAAGCAGACTAAGGACATGGATTACTGGAACCATGTCCTGTGGTCCAATGAGACCAAGATAAACTTATTTGGTTCAGATGATGTCAAGCATGTGTGGTGGCAACCAGGTGAGAAGTACAAAGACAAGTGTGTCTTGCCTACAGCCAAGCATGGTGGTGGGAGTGTCATGGTCTGGGCCTGTATGAGTGCTGCCGGCACTGGGGAGCTACAGTTCATTGAGGGAACCATGAATGCCAACATGTAGTGTGACATACTGAAGCAGAGCATGATCCCTTCCCTTCGGAGACTGGGCCGCAGGACAGTATTCCAGCATAACGACCCCAAACACACCTCCAAGATAACCACTGCCTTGCTAATGAAGCTGAGGGCAAAGGTGATGGACTGACCAAGCATGTCTCCAGACCTAAACCCTATTGAGCATCTGTGGGACACCATCAAATGGAAGGTGGGGGAGCGCAAGGTCTCTAACATCCACCTGCTCTGTGATGTTGTCATGGAGGAGTGGAAGAGGACTCCAGTGGCAACCTGTGAAGCTCTGGTGAACTCCATGCCCAAGAGGGTTAAGGCAGTGCTGGAAAATAATGGTGGCCACACAAAATATTGACACTTTGGGCCCAATTTGGACATTTCCACTTAGGGGTGTACTCACTTTTGTTGCCAACGGTTTAGACATTAATGGCTGTGTATTGAGTTATTTTGAGGGGACAGCAAATTTACACTGTTATACAGGCTGTACACTCACTACTTACATAATAAAATATTTACACAAATTTGAGGGGTGTACTCACTTTTGTGAGATTATATATCTATCTATCTATCTATCTATCTATCTATATATATATATATATATATATATATATATTATACATACACACATACACACACACACATATACATATACACACACATACATACACAGCTCTGGAGAAAAAAAATAAGAGACCACTCCACTCTTAAATCAGCATCTCTACATGTATGGCAGCCATTCTATTCCAGTGTCCGTTGAATTCCAACACAGGCACACATTCTACTTAATGAGGTAATGATTAGGTGATCACCTGAACCAAATCTTATTTAATGAGGAAATGTATAAAAACTACTGCTGTGTTCATTACTATCCTCTTGCAATGGGACCAGCTGGATGACAACAGTGCTAGTAGTACCTCAAAAGTAATTGGAATAAAAAAAAAAATAACTATGCCAAAAGAGTTGAAACATTTTGAGTGAGGAAAAGAAGGGTTCAATTCTGGCTTTACTGGCAGAGGGATATATTGAGCGTCAGGTTGCTTTCATCCTTAAAATTTCAAAGATGGTTTATAAAAACAAGATCAAGCAGAAGACATTGGGGACAACAAAACTACAAACGGGCAGAGAGCAAAAATGACTTCACTGCCCGGGATGACCTCCAACTCATTCAAATGTCACTCAACAACTGTAGGATGACATCAAGTGACTTTCAAAATGAATTGCAAATGGCTGCTGGGGTGAAGTGCACAGCAGGGATGGTTCAAAAGAGGCTCCTAGGGGCAGGGCTAAAGTGGTGCAAAGCTAGAAAAAAATCCCTTCATCAATGAGAAGCAAAGAAGAGCCAGGCTGAGGTTTGCAAAAGACCATACGAATTGGACCATAGAAGACTGTTCTAAGGTCATCTTCTCTGATGAGTCCAATTTTCAGTTTTAGCAAAACAATATAAGGCAGCGCAAATGGTATGCAGCTTCGGATATTCAATGTTAAATAACTCAAGACAAAAACTGGTTGTTAGAATGTTAATTCAACAATTTCGTGTTTTCCATATAAAATTGATGTAAAGCATACATAAAAACAAATGGTCAGAAGGGTGACCAGCGCCAAAAAAGAACTCTTAATACCACAAACTCCAACTAGTAGTAAGGATCTCACTAATCCCTATAATATTGTATTGTATTTTTTTTTATTTATTTTTTTTTTTTTTTTTTTTTTTTTTTTATTGAGATTCAAAGCAAGGCATACATGAAATATAAGACCAAGCACATAGTAACATATAAACTTCATATGACACAAGTCTAGAGATATATAACATAGTTCAGAATTACACTTTAACAATATAGTGTACAAATGGAATGCCTAATATTCTTGAGCGCCTCCCTAATGGCATAAGAGGCCTCTTTTGGACCTCAAATATGTGTGTATAATAAGGTATGGGAGACTATTGATAGTGACGGAAACCACTTTTGGATCTCCAGACAAGAACCTCATTTTTCAGTTTTAAGAGCTTATTTTTGGGTCTCAAATAATAGTATAAGATGATATATAATAAGCAGGTGAAAATGGATTACACAACAGTAGAGTAGTATGCACATCCTCACTCGCAGATATCTAAACTACAAATGAATATATTATTAGAGGCTCATATGTTTTTTGCTCGACACTGTCATAAGAAAGCTAGTATATAAATGTATGGGACATGAAAAAATATAGTAGAAAACTTTTAAAATAACTCAGGCCAGAGCGCAATGAGGTTTTAGCCTCTCGGATAGGATTGGAAGTATGGGTGTGGATTGGATCTTGGGATTTTGCAAGGTGTATATATATACAGCTCCAATTAGTTAGGGTAAGGACTTGACACCGCATAAACAGGACTGGTAAGAGAATATAGAGCTCAAGTTTAAGTAGGTTTAAGCTCCCCCACTATGTACATAAAATCACATGAAACAATGAGCTAATAGAGGTGCATACTGTAGTGAGATAGTATCTGAAGAGCGTAGGGCTAATTACAAGAATGTTAACCATAGTTTCCACCTCGGCCGCTGGCAGAAACATAGCAACAGATTTCATTAGTATAACATCAGCTCTGTGATAAAAGGCATATGATAAACTGACATTAAAAGAGCATAATGGTCATTACGCCTACAAGTATATGATTCTCTAGGAGCATTCACAGTTCAAACCATGCTAATTCAATAACCAAGATGAACAAGATGTCCCAACCGAGGCTATAGGAGTACATTAAACCTGCTAAACAAATATGAACAGGTAGCTCCCATACTCAGTACAGTCAAAACGTCCAGCGGGTAAAACTTCATTATGTGATGAAAACACATTAACTGAACTCCTGGCAGAAGTCATTGTTATCACCATGTCCCCAGTACTAGAGCCATCTGGGTATATAGTGTCAGTCCAAGTGCGGGGCAACATCTACCCAATACCGGATTTTACATGGGAGATGCGATGTGCAGCAACAGTGCAACAGCAAATGGCCACATACATCGGGTCAGCAAACTGTTCTCTCGTTGTCCCAACACTCGGCACTAAGTTTAGAGTCATAGCCAAGCGATGTCCAGCCTGTGAAGGGACAAGTCCTAGGAAAATCAGCGGCGGTGGAAATGCTCCATTGTTGATTTCAGGAGAGGCTCCAGCAAAGGTATGTATGGGGCTAACCAGCGTGGTGTCATTCGGCAGCACGGAGGGGGAGCAGCCCATAGATGTAAAGCTGCCAGCGGTTGTCAGCGATGCGCAATGTCCCTCATTAGTATTCACAGTCTCGGCCGCCACTCCACCGCTCCATGTCTCCGGCTCCCCCAAACCATTTTCAAGAGCTGACCAGAATATAGAACAGGTGGATGGTGGACACCCGGGCCCTGAGGCTCCACCACCCCCCTGGAACAAGGTAGATGCTTCTGTTAAGGTAGGCTGTTCTATGACACATTCCTCACCGCCACCATGCCGGTCCTGCGAAGCCGCATCAAAGGCAATTAGATATGTTGCTAGCATGCTGCATATGTCGTCGAGAATGAGTTTAGCAGCCTCCATATTGAGCGTTTGAGGTTGATGCGAATCTAGTAGGCTCGTGCAATCCTAAGTATAGGAAAGTCTTGCGGTACAGTAATGCAATGTGAATAAAGCAAATTTAGTGTAGCTTAACGACAGGACTGCAGGCGTCCCGCCGGGGGGTATAATAAAAAGGCCTGGATCTTACAACGGCTCCGGGCACTGGCGCCAATGGCGATTCTCAGAGTTGTTAGCATCAAAAGTTGTGGCTCTCAAAGTACAACACAATTCTTTTAGGCAGTTATTTGGGATGAGATGCAAAAAGGCAGATTTTGGAGTTTAGCTGAGAAAAGCTTGAGCAGCACACAGTTATGCGACCTAACATGGCCGCCGCCCGGAAGTTCCCCCCCGTATTGTATTTTTTTTTATCATTGTTTCTTTATTTTGTTTTAATAAGGTCGACCTTATATATATTTATGAATTATGTATTAAATTATTATTACAAAATTCAGCACTATTTTGCGATATCAATTTGCTATATTAAGTTGCCAAAAAATTGCGTGACATAGTCGCACTTTCTACTTTTGTTTTTATACATTCTGATATACTGTATTATATATTAAGTGTGTTTTAACAAGCTTTCTAGCCATTGCGGTTTATTTTCTACATTGGCTAATAAGAGGAGACTCTATATTTAGTTTGTTATTATTAGTTAATATTATATTGTGTGCCTGTGATTTTAAGCCTATCCATTTTATATACACTTCAGCTCCTCTTGTTGGAGCGCTTCTCAGTTTAATCTTTGTTTTTAATTGATACATGAAAACTAAACAAATATATTTGCAAATGACATTGGTGTCTAAAATATTAGTAATACAATTGCTTCAACTCCAATATAAATGTCTGCCTAATGCAGAAAATCTCCATATATTCTTACAAACATTAATACAATCACAAAGCTCTGTGTGAATATCAATTAAATGATGGATGTTCTCCAAAAATATATAGAAGAGACTGATTAGAGATGTATTGTTTTTCATGATTAAGCAACAATGTCTCTTTAACATCCGATTAAAAAAGCTGCAATCAAGCTTTTAAGGCAAGAATAAAAAACTAAAATTTCGCAACAATCATCTGTTGTTAGCAACAATGTCTCTTAAAAAATAAATGTAATGAACAAGGTAAGGCGTTCCATACAGAGGTTTTATTAAACAGTACCTTAGTGATGGTTTGTGTTCGATGGTGTCACCATTGTTCCTTTGAAATTTGTCACTGTCCATGTGACCTGTTGGCAGCCAATCACAACGCTGCTATTCTCCCATGCTTTATACAGGATTTTCAAATATTGGTAAAAGTATTCACACTCAAAATTTGAAAGTTACCTCCAATGGGGCACTGGGGTATTTTGTCTGTTTCCTCCCCTTGTAGTCTCCCTCTAGCTAATTCTCAGCCGTAATTTAACAGTGAAATTCTCTCAGATTCAACGATTTACGCATTTCGTCTGTGAAGCCTTTATTAAGCTTTGAACAACACCTGGCCATCTAATTATTAAGACAGAGACCTGGAGAGGCCTACAACCTACAGGGGGGAGGGGGTTTCAGCATGGCTGGAATTGGGCAGATTTATCTTTGCGAAAGACGCATGAATCAAGCCACACACAAGGTTATCCTAGAAGAAAACTTGCTTTTTTTCTGCTCTGATGTTCCCCAACTCTGAGGATTGGTTTTTCCAGTAGGACAATGATCTATGCCACACAGCCAGGTCAATCAAGGTGTAGATGGAAGACCACCAGATCAAGAACCTGTCATGGCCAGCCCAACCTTCACATGTGAACTCCACTGAAAACCTCTGGAATGTGATCAGGAGGATGTTGGATGGTCACAAGCTATCAAATAAAGTCCCCCAACAGCAATGTGAAAGACTGGTGGAAAACTTGCCAAGACGCATGTGATTGAAATTCAGGGTTATTCCACAAATACTGATTTCTGAACACTTGCTAAGTTAAAACATGTGTATGGTGGTGTTTAAAAATGAATATGTACTTGCTTTCTTTGCATTATTTGAGGTCTAAAACAATGCATCTTTGTTATTTTGACCAGTTGTCATTTTCTGCAAATAAATACTCTAAATGACAATATTGTTATATGGAATTTATGAGAAATATTGTCAGTAGTTTATAGAATAAAATAAATAAAAAAAATGTTTTACTCAAAAAACAATTATTACATATATATATATACACATATATATATATATATATATATATATATATATATATATATATATATATACACACACACATACACAGTATGTATATATATATATATATATATATATATATATACAAACAAAGAGGTATTGGCGCACATCAATTTTCAAAAGCACAACATATTTTTTTGAACTGCTGCAAAAAAATTGCCTGCAAACAACATCAAGAGACAACTATTCTTTTTAAATAATATTGGGATCTTAGTCACACAATATGGCCATATTCTGCTTAGCCAGTCACCAACTTACAAGGTGCCCCAATTAGACTGGTCCTAACACTACTTTGCCACAGAGGGCTGAATCATTCCTGCTTTTACTCTCCATAATAGAATGAGAGACTCCCTGGCTTTTTATTCACAACTATTACACTGCCATGAGCACACCTGAGCTTGGGTGGGGTGCTTAAACCAATGGGAGATGGTCAGTCTCCCTGATTACTTTTAAGTACAAATACAAAATTTGTTTTTTTAGCACACCTTACAAAATTTATATACAACATCTGTGAGTGCTGCCAATATGACCCAGTAATTACACAAACAAAGAGGTATTGGCGCACATCAATTTTCAAAAGCACAACATATTTTTTTGAACTGCTGCAAAAAAATTGCCTGCAAACAACATCAAGAGACAACTATTCTATTATATGTAATTACTGGGTCATATTGGCAGCACTCACAGATGTTGTATATAAATTTTGTAAGGTGTGCTAAAAAAACAAATTTTGTATTTGTACTTAAAAGTAATCAGGGAGACTGACCATCTCCCATTGGTTTAAGCACCCCACCCAAGCTCAGGTGTGCTCATGGCAGTGTAATAGTTGTGAATAAAAAGCCAGGGAGTCTCATTCTATTATGGAGAGTAAAAGCAGGAATGATTCAGCCCTCTGTGGCAAAGTAGTGTTAGGACCAGTCTAATTGGGGCACCTTGTAAGTTGGTGACTGGCTAAGCAGAATATGGCCATATTGTGTGACTAAGATCCCAATATTATTTAAAAAGAATAGTTGTCTCTTGATGTTGTTTGCAGGCAATTTTTTTGCAGCAGTTCAAAAAAATATGTTGTGCTTTTGAAAATTGATGTGCGCCAATACCTCTTTGTTTGTGTAATTACTGGGTCATATTGGCAGCACTCACAGATGTTGTATATAAATTTTGTAAGGTGTGCTAAAAAACCAAATTTTGTATTTATATATATATATATATATATATATATATGTAACGGTACCAACCGGATACCAAGGGTTAACACCAGGGAACAATGTCCTGCATAGGGAATCAGCAATTCCCAACCCAGCCAGTTTTCAGGTTTAAACAGAATGACATTTATTAAAAGGCTATGCCTAGTATTTATGCAGGTTTGACCCCCCCAGATCGGGGGGGGGGTTGAAAGAATGCTGTACATTAGATGAAGGGAACACACCCTTGACATGATACAATAGATTTACCTTGCTTAAGCTGATAACAATTTAAACACAAAACACATTTGGCTTTTCTTATCACCTAAGCATTTGCTCTCTGAGGGTGATTAAACAATGGACTGTTTATCAATAACATTAATGACAGTGCACAATAGCTGAGGCTAAAGCTGAACACAGTTAACTCTTTCAGTGCTGACAGAAGGGTCTGTCACATCTACATAGCACAATATACAGCCTATAGACAACCTTTCTTACGTTATAGTCCAGAAGTGGCTAGGTTTGCCACAATGCTCCCCCAGAACCAAGCCGGCATACACAGTCTGATCCCAACGGATCGGCTTGGGGATGTCCGGGGCAACAACTTTCAGCTCAAGTAAGCTACGGGGTGTTCTCCGCCATCTGCTCCAACTTGGCTCAGTACTGCCCCCACCCCAAACATGGAAGCGTCTCTTCCCGGAGGGACTGGGCTTGGGTAGTCACAGGGTTAACATCAGCGGGATCCATGGGAGCATAGGCAGAAACAAGGGGGGCCAAGTCATTTCCAAGGAGAACATCAGCAGGTAAGTCCTTCTTGACCCCCACATTCACAAGTCTAGCGCCCACTCCCCAATCCAAATGTACCCTGGCAACGGGTAGGCGGAACACAGTGCCCCCTGCTACCCTCACAGCCATAGTGTCTCCAGTGTGCTGTTTCTCAGACACCAAGTTCTCTTGAAGCAAGGTCATGGTAGCACCAGTATCCCGTAGACCACTGACCTCCTTCCCATTCACTTTAACCCGCTGCCGGTTATTCCGGTGGGCAGCTTGCACGGGGTTTGCTTCATGTAGGCTGCCCCAGCATTCTGGCGCCTCTACGTAGCGGGCCGCAGGCTGAGGATTATGTGGGATTCCGCCGGCGGGTCTTCTCCAGGACTGTGCTTGATTTGCTGCATTTAGGGGACACTCTGGTCTTTTGTGCCCTAGTCGCTTACATCCAAAGCACCGAATAGGTTGTGAGTAGCCCCGCGAATTGAACCGGCCTCTCTGAGGGTAGTTCGTGGCCGGATGCCGTGTGGTATAGCGGTGCGCCGGGGGTTGGTAACTGGCAGCTGCTGGGGTGACTGGGGGTCTGTACTCCACTCTAGCAGTGGGCAATCGGTATACTGCTCCCCCTGCCCCTCGTACTGCCACGGATCCGCCAGTGGGTGCTGTATCCGGCACCAAATGGGGAGCTATCAGGGTTAAAGTAGCTCCCGAATCCCGAAGTCCCTGGACCGACATCACCTCATGCAGAATTCCCAGGGGTTCCTCGGCTTGGGTGCTCAACACCTCATGAGCGGCTGGCTCCGTTTGGTAATGGTGAGCAGCCGCCCTTGGGGCCAGGTTCTGTCTGACCTGGTTCCAAGCTTGTCTGCTCCGATTTTGGGTGCACTCACGTGCCATATGTCCCCACTGCTTGCAGGTGTGGCATTGTATATTAGCCCGTCCGTTGTTAGGCTGTAGTCCATGGTGCCTCCTGGCATCAAAATGCTGGTCTGCTAATCTGGCTGCTTCGGTTAAGGTGAGGGGTTTTCGATCTCTCACCCATTCTTGGGCTTCTGGAGACAAGCCGTTAAAGAATTGCTCCAAGAGCATCAGTTGTCGCAATTCTTCCATGGTGGTAGCTTGGCTGGCCTGTATCCACCCCTGAGATGCTTGATCCAGCTTGTGGGCCCACTCTGCATGTGAATCTCTTTCTGGCTTGCGCAGGCCTCTAAACTTGCGCCGGTATGCCTCTGAGGTAATGGCATATCTTTCCAAGATCGCTCTCTTCACTTTAGCGTAATCCTTGCTGTCCTCCCTGGGTACAGCGCGATACGCTTCCGCTGCCCTACCGGCTAGCTTGCCTGCTAGCACCGGCACCCATACGGACTGCTCCAAATCATGTAACTCGCACAGTCTCTCAAAATCCTGTAAATACCCATCAATCTCATCCTTCTCCTCACAAAACATTTTAAATGCATGGTATGGGATTTTGGGTCTTACTGGGTTGCTGAGTGCGTCCAAAATGGATTCTGCTCGGGAGGATGCATTCCGCGGACTGTGTGCCATCACGTACTCCTGCACATCTGCCATTACCACGGATAGCATATCCCGTGGTACAGGTTGGGGTAAAAATTCCAGCCTGGTCCTCATTTCCCTCTGGTATAGGGTCTCCTCCATGGCTGCTGGAGGCGTAGCGCTGCGAGCTCTGTCTCCCTCCATCAGCTCAGCAATTAATATAGCCTTGGGTTTGCTGCTGCCTATCTTTCCCCTGGCTTCTAGCAGTTCCTTTTACGTTTGTCTCTTTAGCTTAGAATAATCCATCTCCATTCACTTCGGTCCCTGGTACTCCTTCCATCTTAGTCAGTATTGTAGTAATCCCCCTCTTCCTGAGGTTACTGGCTTGTGTAGTTGCTCTTCTGGGCGATAAGGTTCATTCCGTCGCTTGCCACCAATTGTAACGGTACCAACCGGATACCAAGGGTTAACACCAGGGAACAATGTCCTGCATAGGGAATCAGCAATTCCCAACCCAGCCAGTTTTCAGGTTTAAACAGAATGACATTTATTAAAAGGCTATGCCTAGTATTTATGCAGGTTTGACCCCCCCAGATCGGGGGGGGTTGAAAGAATGCTGTACATTAGATGAAGGGAACACACCCTTGACATGATACAATAGATTTACCTTGCTTAAGCTGATAACAATTTAAACACAAAACACATTTGGCTTTTCTTATCACCTAAGCATTTGCTCTCTGAGGGTGATTAAACAATGGACTGTTTATCAATAACATTAATGACAGTGCACAATAGCTGAGGCTAAAGCTGAACACAGTTAACTCTTTCAGTGCTGACAGAAGGGTCTGTCACATCTACATAGCACAATATACAGCCTATAGACAACCTTTCTTACGTTATAGTCCAGAAGTGGCTAGGTTTGCCACAATATATATATATATATATATATATATATATATATATACACACACACTGTATATATAAATAATCCAGCTGTTCAGTGGTGTAGGTGGATGGCACCCATGTGGGTCTTGGGGACACCAGGGCCTAATTTTAAGGAACCAATTACATGCTATTTTAGTCTTGCAGTAAACATCACAGGAGCTTTTCTTTTCATACTGATACAGTGTCCATCATAAACAGAGCTGTATTGTGCTCACAAATGATATTCCCCAAGAGAGGTGTACAGGTATTTGGTATTTGCTTAATTCATGCATACTGAATTCATTTTCTCCAACATTGGTGTGTCCGGTCCACGGCGTCATCCTTACTTGTGGGAATATCTCTTCCCCAACAGGAAATGGCAAAGAGTCCCAGCAAAGCTGGCCATATAGTCCCTCCTAGGCTCCGCCCACCCCAGTCATTCTCTTTGCCGTTGCACAGGCAACATCTCCACGGAGATGGTTAAGAGTTTTTGGTGTTTAAATGTAGTTTTTTATTCTTCTATCAAGTGTTTGTTATTTTAAAATAGTGCTGGTATGTACTATTTACTCTGAAACAGAAAAAGATGAAGATTTCTGTTTGTGAGAGGAAGATGATTTTAGCAGACAGTAACTAAAATCGATTGCTGTTTCCACATAGGACTGTTGAGATGAAGTAACTTCAGTTGGGGGAAACAGTTAGACTTTTCTGCTTAAGGTATGACTAGCCATATTTCTAACAAGACTGTGTAATGCTGGAAGGCTGTCATTCCCCTCATGGGGACCGGTAAGCCATTTTCTTAGTCTCAAACAGAATAAAGGGCTTAATATGGGCTATAAAACTGGTAGACACTTTTATGGGCTAAATCGATTGCTTTATTTGGACATTTTATATATGTTTATGCTGATATTTCACATTTATAAGCTTGGGGAACGTTTTTTAACGGCAGGCACTATGTTAGACACCTTTTCCAGTCAGGGAGGGCCTTCCCAGTTGTAGGCTGAGCCTCATTTTCGCGCCATTACTGCGCAGTTGTTTTTGAGAGCAAGTCATGCAGATGCATGTGTGAGGACCTGAAAATAGCTGGAAAAGTTTCTAGAAGGCGTAATTTGGTATCGTATTCCCCTCTGGGCTTGGTTAGGTCACAGCAAAGGCTGTAGCTGGGACTGTATAGGGGTTAAATTTGTAAACGGCTCCGGTTCCGTTATTTTAAGGGTTAAAGCTCTGAAATTTGGTGTGCAATACTCTTAAGGCTTTAAGACACTGTGGTGAAATTTTGGTAATTTTTGAACAATTCCTTCATACTTTTTCACATATTCAGTAATAAAGTGTTTCTGTTAAAATTTAAAGAGACAGTAACGGTTTTGTTTTAAAACATTTTTTGTGCTTTATTAACAAGTTTAAGCCTGTTTAACATGTCTGTGCCTTCGGATAAGCTATGTTCTATATGTATGAAAGCCAATGTGTCTCCCCATTTAAATTTGTGTGATAATTGTGCCATAGCGTCCAAACAAAGTAAGGACAGTTCTGCCACAGATAATGAAATTGCCCAAGATGATTCCTCAGATGAGGGGAGTAGACATGATACTACATCATCTCCTACTGTGTCTACACCAGTTTTGCCCACGCAGGAGGCCCCTAGTACATCTAGCGCGCCAATGCTTATTACCATGCAACAATTGACGGCTGTAATGGATAACTCCATAGCAAATATTTTATCCAAAATGCCCGCATATCAGAGAAAGCGCGATTGCTCGGTTTTAAACACTGAAGAGCAGGAGGGCGCTGATGATAATTGTTCTGTCATACCCTCACACCAATCTGAAGTGGCCATGAGGGAGGTTGTGTCAGATGGGGAAATTTCAGATTCAGGAAAAATTTCTCAACAAGCTGAACCTGATGTTGTGACATTTAAATTTAAATTAGAACATCTCCGCGCACTGCTTAAGGAGGTGTTATCTACTCTGGATGATTGTGACAACTTGGTCATTCCAAAGAAATTATGCAAAATGGACAAGTTTCTAGAGGTTCCGGTGCACCCCGACGCTTTTCCTATACCCAAGCGGGTGGCGGACATAGTGAATAAAGAGTGGGAGAAGCCCGGCATACCTTTTGTTCCCCACCCCTATATTTAAGAAATTATTTCCTATGGTCGACCCCAGAAAGGACTTATGGCAGACAGTCCCTAAGGTCGAGGGGGCAGTTTCTACTTTAAACAAGCGCACTACTATTCCTATCGAGGATAGTTGTGCTTTCAAAGATCCTATGGATAAAAAATTGGAAGGTTTGCTTAAAAAGATTTTTGTACAGCAAGGTTACCTTCTACAACCCATTTCGTGCATTGTTCCTGTCACTACTGCAGCGTGGTTCTGGTTCGAGGAACTAGAAAAGTCGCTCGGTAGAGAGACTCCATATGAGGAGGTTATGGACAGAGTTCACGCACTTAAGTTGGCTAACTCTTTTATTTTAGATGCCGCTTTGCAATTAGCTAAATTAGCGGCGAAAAATTCAGGGTTTGCAATTGTGGCGCGTAGAGCGCTTTGGCTAAAGTCTTGGTCAGCGGATGTATCATCCAAGACAAAATTGCTTAACATCCCTTTCAAAGGTAAAACTCTCTTCGGACCAGAATTGAAAGAGATTATCTCAGACATCACTGGGGGAAAGGGCCACGCCCTCCCACAAGATAGGCCGTTCAAGGCCAAGAATAAGTCTAATTTTCGTTCTTTTCGCAATTTCAGGAACGGACCGGCCTCTAATTCTGCATCCTCTAAGCAAGAGGGTAATGCCTCACAGCCCAAACCAGCCTGGAAACCTATGCAAGGCTGGAACAAGGGTAAGCAGGCCAAGAAGCCTGCTGCTGCTAACAAAACAGCATGAAGGAGTAGCCCCCGATCCGGCACCGGATCTAGTAGGGGGCAGACTCTCTCTCTTTGCTCAGGCTTGGGCAAGAGATGTTCAGGATCCCTGGGCACTAGAAATAGTTTATCAGGGTTATCTTCTGGAATTCAGGGAACTACCCCCAAGGGGAAGGTTCCACATGTCTCACTTATCCTTAAACCAAATAAAGAGACAGGCGTTCTTACATTGTGTAGAAGACCTGTTAAAAATGGGAGTGATACACCCTGTCCCAATAAAGGAACAGGGAATGGGATTTTATTCAAATCTGTTCGTAGTTCCCAAAAAAAGAGGGAACCTTCAGACCAATTTTGGATCTGAAGATCCTAAACAAATTTCTCAGGGTACCATCGTTCAAAATGGAAACCATTAGAACGATTCTACCCACTATCCAGGAAGGTCAATTTATGACTACCGTGGATCTAAAGGATGCGTACCTACATATTCCTATCCACAAAGAACATCATCAGTTCCTAAGGTTCGCCTTTCTGGACAAACATTACCAGTTTGTGGCCCTCCCATTCGGGTTAGCCACTGCTCCAAGGATTTTCACAAAGGTACTCGGGTCCCTTCTAGCGGTTCTAAGACCGAGGGGCATTGCAGTAGTACCATACTTGGACGACATTCTAATACAAGCATCATCCCTGTCAAAAGCAAAGGCTCATACAGACATTGTTCTGGCCTTTCTCAGATCGCACGGATGGAAGGTGAACATAGAAAAATGTTTTCTGTCTCCGTCAACAAGAGTTCCCTTCTTGGGAACAATAATAGATTCCTTAGAAATTAGGATTTTTCTGACAGAGGTCAGAAAGTCAAAACTTCTAAGCGCTTGTCAAGTTCTTCATTCTGTTCCACGTCCTTCCATAGCTCAGTGCATGGAAGTAGTAGGGTTGATGGTTGCAGCAATGGACATAGTTCCTTTTGCACAAATTCATCTAAGACCATTACAACTGTGCATGCTCAAACAGTGGAATGGGGACTATACAGACTTGTCTCCAATGATTCAAGTAGATCAGAAGACCAGAGATTCACTCCGTTGGTGGCTGACCCTGGACCATCTATCCCAGGGAATGAGCTTCCGCAGACCAGAGTGGGTCATTGTCACGACCGACGCCAGTCTAGTGGGCTGGGGCGCGGTCTGGGAATCCCTGAAGACTCAGGGACTATGGTCTCGGGAAGAGTCGCTTCTCCCGATAAACATTCTGGAACTAAGAGCGATTTTCAATGTTCTCAGGGCTTGGCCTCAACTAGCAAAGGCCAGATTCATAAGATTCCAATCAGACAACATGACGACCGTTGCGTATATCAATCATCAGGGGGGAACAAGGAGTTCCCTGGCGATGAAAGAAGTGACCAAAATAATACAATGGGCGGAGGATCACTCCTGCCATCTATCTGCGATCCACATCCCAGGTGTGGAAAACTGGGAAGCGGATTATCTGAGTCGTCAGACATTCCATCCGGGGGAGTGGGAACTCCACCCGGAGATCTTTGCCCAACTGACTCAATTATGGGGCATTCCAGACATGGATCTGATGGCATCTCGTCAGAACTTCAAGGTTCCGTGCTACGGGTCCAGATCCAGGGATCCCAAGGCGACTCTAGTAGATGCACTAGTAGCACCTTGGACCTTCAACCTAGCTTATGTGTTTCCACCGTTTCCTCTCATTCCCAGGCTGGTAGCCAGGATCAAATAGGAGAGGGCCTCTGTGATCTTAATAGCTCCTGCGTGGCCACGCAGGACTTGGTATGCAGACCTGGTGAATATGTCATCGGTTCCACCATGGAAGCTACCTTTGAGACAGGACCTTCTTGTTCAGGGTCCATTCGAACATCCAAATCTGGTCTCCCTCCAGCTGACGGCTTGGAGATTGAACGCTTGATTCTTTCAAAGCGTGGGTTTTCAGATTCTGTGATAGATACTCTGGTTCAGGCCAGAAAACCGGTAACTAGAAAGATTTACCATAAAATATGGAAAAGATATATCTGTTGGTGTGAATCCAAAGGATTCCCATGGAATAAGATAAAAATCCCTAAGATTCTCTCCTTTCTACAAGAAGGTTTGGAGAAAGGATTATCTGCAAGTTCTCTAAAGGGACAGATCTCTGCTTTATCTGTCTTACTACACAAAAGACTGGCAGCTGTGCCAGATGTTCAAGCATTTGTTCAGGCTCTGGTTAGGATCAAGCCTGTTTACAGACCTTTGACTCCTCCCTGGAGTCTAAATCTAGTTCTTTCAGTTCTTCAAGGGGTTCCGTTTGAACCTTTACATTCCATAGATATTAAGTTACTATCTTGGAAAGTTTTGTTTTTGGTTGCTATTTCTTCTGCTAGAAGAGTTTCAGAGTTATCTGCTTTGCAGTGTTCTCCGCCTTATCTGGTGTTCCATGCAGATAAGGTGGTTTTGCGTACTAAGCCTGGTTTTCTTCCAAAGGTTGTTTCTAACAAGAATATTAACCAGGAGATAGTTGTACCTTCTTTATGTCCGAATCCAGTTTCAAAGAAGGAACGTTTGTTACACAATTTGGACGTAGTCCGTGCTCTAAAATTCTATTTAGAGGCTACAAAGGATTTCAGACAAACATCTTCTTTGTTTGTTGTCTATTCTGGTAAAAGGAGAGGTCAAAAAGCAACTTCTACCTCTCTTTCCTTTTGGCTTAAAAGCATCATCCGATTGGCTTACGAGACTGCCGGACGGCAGCCTCCTGAAAGAATTACAGCTCACTCCACTAGGGCTGTAGCTTCCACATGGGCCTTCAAGAACGAGGCTTCTGTTGACCAGATATGTAAGGCAGCGACTTGGTCTTCACTGCACACTTTTGCCAAATTTTACAAATTTGATACTTTTGCTTCTTCAGAGGCTATTTTTGGGAGAAAGGTTTTGCAAGCTGTGGTGCCTTCCGTTTAGGTAACCTGATTTGCTCCCTCCCTTCATCCGTGTCCTAAAGCTTTGGTATTGGTTCCCACAAGTAAGGATGACGCCGTGGACCGGACACACCAATGTTGGAGAAAACAGAATTTATGCTTACCTGATAAATTACTTTCTCCAACGGTGTGTCCGGTCCACGGCCCGCCTTGGTTTTTTTAATCAGGTCTGATGAATTATTTTCTCTAACTACAGTCACCACGGTACCATATGGTTTCTCCTATATATTTTCCTCCTGTCCGTCGGACGAATGACTGGGGTGGGCGGAGCCTAGGAGGGACTATATGGCCAGCTTTGCTGGGACTCTGCCATTTCCTGTTGGGGAAGAGATATTCCCACAAGTAAGGATGACGCCGTGGACCGGACACACCGTTGGAGAAAGTAATTTATCAGGTAAGCATAAATTCTGTTTTTAATGCACCAGTTAATTCTGTAATCATCATTGCTATTATTTTAAAGTAAAAGCATATCATTATTGTAAAAATATATTCATGTATTTGAATACTGAGGTCAGTCTGTTTGAACATAAACAGTCCCAGTTTTAAGAGAAGTTAAAAGACTGACAAATTCTATCCATTCTATATTTTTCTAATTAGATTTATGCCACATTTTTTCAACATCGCCTATGGACAAATGAGAGAGAGAGAGAGAGAGAGGGGAGAGAGAGAGAGGGGAGAGAGAGAGAGGGGAGAGAGAGAGAGGGGAGAGAGAGAGAGGGGAGAGAGGGGGGAGAAGAGAGAAGAAGAGAGAAGAAGAGAAGAAGAGAGAAGAAGAAGAGAGAAGAAGAAGAGAGAAGAGAGAAGAGAAGAAGAGAGAAGAAGAAGAGAGAAGAAGAAGAGAGAAGAAGAAGAGAGAAGAAGAAGAGAGAAGAAGAAGAGAGAAGAAGAAGAGAGAAGAAGAAGAGAGAAGAAGAAGAAGAGAGAAGAAGAAGAGAGAAGAAGAAGAGAGAAGAAGAAGAGAGAAGAAGAAGAGAGAAGAAGAGAGAAGAAGAGAGAAGAGAGGAGAGAGAGAGAGAGAGAGAGAGAGAGAGAGAAGAGGAAAGATTAATCCATTTTTACACAATATACACATTTTTATGTGTGCTTTTTAATCAGGCTACAATTGTGGCTTTATTTATGTTTAGGGGCCAGATGAGCTAAAGCTTTATCCTCAGATAAGATGAGGTAAAATGAACTTCCAGCACTTTGAGATCTCTCACAAGATTCGAGAAAGGCAGATTTTGCTATGCTTCTGTAAGGTGTGTTCCCTACATTGCTGTATGTGAAGGAGAGGCAAGCCCAGTACAATAAAGCACTGCATGACATGAGAGATTTATTACATTTACACTTTGTATTTTATGTTTCTTTAGACTTTAGATTTTGTTCTTTAAGTTTTACTATATTTAAGATTTGCACTTTCTATTTTGTATTTTAATGCATTTAGCTTTTGTATACAGAGGTGTATTTAGGATTGTGATTTTGCAAACGCTGATTATGCTTTGAAAGCTTCTGTGTAACTTTATCAAAATTAGAATCATAATTTCTATATTTGTGTATATTTTACAATTTGCAGTCCACTTTGTATTTGTTCTATGTGAAATAAGCCTAACAAATTTTGAAAATGGGATTGACAGGGGAGTTCCAATAGTGCTTTTGAATCTCTCTCACAACTCCTATAATATTCTCTTTACATCTGGAGATCTCACTGATTTATCTTGCCAGCTGTATGCAGGTAAAGTTTGCTAAAAATTCACAGCGCACTTATTTAATGAGAAAAACAATGCATACTAAACTAGAAACAAATGCAAGGTATAGTGTAGTGAAAAATTTTCAGTTAAATTTGTATTTGCTGCTCATTGAATATTTCTATCAGTGCCAGGTACACCATTGTAGGACTTCCAGGTTCCACTTTTTTCTTAGAGAATTAAGTGAGTCCAGCCCCTGTGAAATCTACACTATTATTTATCTCCATGCTGGAGAACTTTTATTAATCTGGCCCAGAGTGAGAAGAAATTAAGTCTCTGGCCCTAAATCACATAAACATTCACTGTAAATGTCAGTTTCCTCTACATTTATATGACTATGTCATATGGAGAACAAGAACTATTTATCAAATCTCTGAGTTCTGCAGAAAGAGATAACATTATATAAAAAGTGTTTAGACTAAACACAGTATATGTTGACTTAGTTATGCAAAGTTTCAGAAAAGAAAGAAAAATAAACCTTTTATAAATACCTTCTGGAAGATGGCTTGGGAGAGAAGACTTCTCAGAAGCACTCGGTCTGTTGATGATTATGGGAGGATTTTTCTTTGCATCACAGGCAGATGTTAGAATTAAGGGTGGCGGGACACTAAATTTGTGATGGGTATTGCCAAGTAGTTTAACGATTTCTTCTTCATCTTCCAAGAAGGTCACAAGGGTGTAAACAGCAGGTTCATTGGACTGTGCAACATCCAAAGCCTTGTCATAAAGGTACTCAGCAATATGAAGCCTACAGCCCATGGGAAGGTTCTCATTAACTGAATGAAACGCTACCAGTGGCGCCTGGTAAGGGTATTTGTTGCCCTTTGGAAACCTAATTTCAAGTTCATAGAGGTAGTTATCTCCATTAGCACAAAGATGAGAGTCATCCTTCAAGTTCTGTGTCTGTTTTGGACTTTCATGCTTAAACCTGCACCTTGAGCCAAAACGGCAGTTTTCTCCCCTTAGGAAAAATCTGCAAAAATTGTTGGTGTTCTGCTTCACAAGATCTCTGCTGCTATCCCTCTGCCGAGGTTTCTGCAATCGATTGGTCAGATACTCCATCTCCATTCCCACAGTCCATACTCTATCAGGGATCCTCTCTATAAATCTCTCTCCACAAATAGAGCTGAGGACGAAGGCCTCTTCCTGACGGCGCTCAGCACATTCCTCAAAGCTTATCTCACAAGCAGCTCTTGGAGTTTTAGTGAGGACACCAAAAGTCTCAGAAAAACACAGCTGAAGTAAGTGCTCCAATGATGAGCCTACATCACTATCATGAGACCTAAGGACTGCCATACATCTTTCCTTGTCAAAGCCATACCTAGAACAGAGATTAAATACCATTTTTGAGTATTATTATGAGGGCAACTTTATTGGCAGCTGTTTTAACAATGTCCTCAAGAGCACATTAGGGTGACCAAGTCACTAAGCAATCACTTCTAAGACAGTAACATTCTCATATCCTTGTCTCTTAGAGGGTGTCATGAGGATATATAGCTGAAAATCACTGTTTTAATTAAACTAACCATTAAAGGATCAACATTACCACTCAGCTAATAATTGTATTATTACTATACAAACAGAGATTTTTTAATGTAAACTACAATTAAAGTGATACTGAACCCTAATTTTTTTATTTCATAATTCAGAGCATGCAATTTTAAGCAACTTTTTATTTACTTTTATTTACTACTATTATCTATTTTATTTGTTCTCTTGCTATCTTTAATTGTAAAGCAAGAATGTAAGCTTAGGAGCCGGCCCATTTTTGGTTCAGCACCTCGGATTGGCTTTAGCCACCAATCACCAAGCGCTATCCAGGGTCTGAACCAAAAATGGGCCGGCTCCTTAACTTAGATTCCTGCTTTTTCAAATAAAGATAGCAAGAGAACAAAAAAACTTGATAATAGGAGTAAATTAGGAGTAAATTAAAAAGTTGATTAAAATCGCCTGCTCTGTCTGAATCATGAAAGAGAAAATTTTGGTTCAGTTTCCTTTGAACATTATTTAATTAATACATAATGCATTTAAAATACATTTTACTTAGAAAATGTTATATGCAAGCAATAGCGCAATAATACAATGCTCTAACTCTGTGTTTAACCCCTACAAAGACGTTAAACACATAGTCAAAGGCAGCTCTAGAGCAGCAATGCACTGCTAGAAGCTAGCTGAAAAGATCTGCTGAAGCAATGACAAGAGACAAATATGAGTAGCCAGCAATCACCAGCTAGCACCAAGTAGTTTCTCTTAAACCTACCTAGGTATACTTTTTCAAAAAAGGATCCCAAGAGAATGTAAATTTGAAAATAGAAGTAAATTGAAGTCTAATAAAATCACATGCTCTATCTGAACCAGGAAAGCTTTATTGTGCATTAAATCCTTTATGATGAAGGAGATCATATTGGTGTTTAATGTTTGCAGCTTGTGCATCAGTCTCCTTGTCAGGAATAGAAAAAACACATAAATTGCAGTTAAATTACAGGAAAAACAGGCAAAAATATGAGAAATGTATATTCAGGTTTACCCTATGTTTAAAGGTACAGTAAAGTAAAAAATTAAACATTCATGGTTCAGTTAAAGGATGTCGTTTTAAACACATTTCCAATATACTATTATCAATTTTGTTCTTATGATATCCTTTGTTGAAAAGTAGGCTCAGGAATGCACAGTGGAACACATCTTGTGAGCCAATGACAAAAGGCATACATGTGCAGCCACCAATCACCAGCTAGCAACCAGTAGTGCACAGCTGCTTCTGAGCCTACCTAGGTATGCTCTCAACGAAGGATAAGAAGAGAACTAAGCAAAAATGATCATTTAAGTAAAATAGGAAGTTGTTAAAACTTGCATAGTTTAATTTTGACTTTACTGTCCCTTTCAGTAAGCATTTTGCAATGAACTTAATACTGATTTTAAATGTTCCTGTAAAAAACACAGCATTTTTACTCAAACAAACAAACCTTGACAACTTTCCTATGGCAAAAGGGGATATTACAGCTTCTGGTAACAACTGGGTAGGAGAAGATTTCCCAGTTGCCTGTGATGTTTCTGAAGGTGAAGACCAAACATTAAAGGATTCATCTTCATCTTGATCATCAGTGCTCTCATCTACTTCATCTTGCGAATATGGCTCATCATATTCATCGTCTATGTCTGATCCCACATCACTATAGAAGAAAATGGCAGAGTAAAATTATGGCTGGCATAGCATTAAAGTGCAGCGATCAGATGATTTACTGGAAGGCTAAAGTATGCTCAGAGTTCTGTTTAAAGGACCATTAAATATTGTAGAATTGTGCAACCACCAAACAAATGCATAATAATAAGACAATACAATAGCATTAACTTTGAATTTCAAATAAGCAGTAGATCTTTTTTTCCCTAACACCTTTCAAAGTTTCCATGTCCCCGGTATCATGTGACAGCCATCAGCCAATTACAGACTCAATACATATATACTGTTAAGTCATGTCCATTCCTCAACAGAAGCTGGTGCATCATGTGACAACCATCATCCAATTACAGACTAATTAAGTATATACTGTTAATTCATACACATTGCTCAGTATGAGCTGGTTCCTTTAGAAAGTATAAAGATAAAAGATAGTGCACAATTTTCATAATAAAAATTAATTGGATTTTGTTTTAATTGCATTAGTTTAATTTTTACTTTCATATCCCTTTCAAATTGGCTAAATGACTAGTTCTTGCTTGTCACTATAATGATGGAAGAAATGGCTGGCAATCTTTCTTTGTCCTTACCCTTTTTCTTCTGATTCACATTCCAAATATATTTCTATTGGTTTATTCTTTTCTCTCAGCCTCTCCCTCCTTTATCTCTTTCCTATATATTTATCATTCATACTTTGTTTTTGTTTTTTTACAATAGTCTCAGTTACTCTCAGTGCAATACCTATTGTCAGCATCAGTCCTCTTCACTCATTCCTGTTGCTCTCTCTTTACACTTCACCATTTTAAAATGAATAATGTAATTGAGCCAGAGACAAAGTGATAACATAACGATATCATAGCTTTATTCTGACTGCTTGAGAATATTTTGTAATCATCTGCAAGCTAATAAAAAAATATATTACCCAAAAGATTAAGGCAGCTATTTAATTGCCTCAGTTCCTACTGGGTGAAAAAGTCTGTCACTCAATCAGAACAAAACCATAACAATTATTTAAAGGGTCATGAAACCCAAAAGTTTTCTTTCATGATTCAGATAGAGAATACAATTTTCGTTCAATTTTTTATTTTTATCATTATTTTATTAACCAACCAAAAGGCAATTTTGTACATTACTATAGATACAATTCACAGAGAAAAGAAGATAGAAGAAAAAAAATAACACAGTCTCCTTAAGTTCAGACAATTTTACAAAAATAAAACATAATACAAATTGCCAAGCGAAATCCTGCCTACAAAATTGACTATCTTCCTAACCCAGAGGATTCATAGATACCCTTTGTTGGGACTTTTCTTATTTTATCCTGAACCCACCAAAAACTAAACAAAGCAGCCAAAACAAGACAAAACAAATAAAACAAAACCAACCAGACCAGACAAAACAAAACAAAACACGATGAAAAAAAAAGAAGGAAAAGGGGACACAACCGGCAAATTAATATATCTTCCTATCCCCCCCCCCCCCCTCCATCACCAAATTCCTAGCAGAACTATCTCCAAATTTTGAAATGGGAAGATCAGATAATCTATCTCTGTGTTGGGAAGTGATTTAATAAACACTGCCCACTTATTAAAAAAAATCCTAATATCAGATTCATTGTCTATATTTGTTTCTCTTTGCTCCAGTATACACTGTTTTTTCAAACAGTTCCTAACTTCAGAGATACTTGGAACTGATCGCATTTTCCATTTTTTACAAATTAAATATCTAGTAGCCATAATGGCTAACGACACCAATTTTTCATTAATGTGAGATTTGTCTCCATCCCGTACACACAGTACAATCTGATATAGAGATAAGGTCAGTGGAGAAATTTTCAGCACCCTCTTCAGCCAAAATTCTAATTTATGCCACACATTTCTTTTTTTTGGGCAGAACCAAAACATATGTTCTAAATTAGCTGCTGGGCAGGAGCATTAGGACATCTATTAAATTCTAGGTTATGGACCCTAAATCCCCTTTCCGGGGTGAAGTATGCTCTATGAAGAAGTTTTATATGCGCTTCTCGCCAAGTAGCAGAGAGCGTGGTCCTTGCCATTTCATTTATTGAATATTGCAATATTTTTGGTTCAATGATATTCCGTGCTGAAAGTGCGCTCCATGTTAATGCCAAATTTCCCAATATAGGAGTACCCTAGCTGGTACCCAGAAGATAATAACACGGGAGATGGACATTTGGTCAGTCCTTGTAAACATGAGCCAGTTTTCTATTTTGCCTAGCGCCCAGCTCCAGCCCACTTCTTTAATTATTTCCAGGGCAAAATGCCTTATCTGTAAATATGCAAAAAAAATCTTTTTTAAGTAAATTAAACTCTATTTTCCAATCTTCAAATGATTTAATACATTTTCTGTCTCTATCCATTACATAAGCAAGTTTATTTAGACCATTCTTATGCCATCTTTTGAAAATCTCAGAGTTCAGACCTGGCTGAAATCTCGGATTCCCAATTAGAGGAAGGTAATGTGATATTCTACTATTTACTGAGAGGAGTTTTGAGATTTTCCACCATGCCTTAAGTGGGTTAAAAATATAGTTTTAAATCTCTTGATTTCTGCCGGTGTTTCTTTTGGAGAAGAATGAAGTAGTGCTATGGGAAGATAAGGATCGCATATATTTCTTTTGAGCTCATTATTTAAAACATAAATTTTTGGAAAAAATCCAATCAGTTGCTATACGATATATTATATATTGTATAATCTTATATCTGGCAATGCCAAGCCTCCGAGTTCAGTTGGCAGAGAGAGTTTGGTCAGAGAAATCCGCGCTCTTTTCCCCTGCCAAAGAAATTGTCTGAGTGAACTATTAATGAGACGAACATCTCTTTCTAACAAAATCAGTGGAATATTCTGAAGAACATATAAAAGTTTTGGGAGGAGAACCATCTTAAATAATGCTACTCGGCCCGAAATAGACAAAGGTAAACTTTGCCAGATTTTAAGTTTCTCCCTGATTTGTATTATTATTGGGGGTATATTAAGTTTATATAGATCCCCTGATTTGATCGGGATGTGAATCCCTAGATATTTAAATGGATTATCTGAGCATGAGCCTTTGTTCCTCCAAATCCAAAGTATCTCTGATTTTGTTGCATTCACTTTGTAACCTGAGAAGGTACCAAAATGATCCGTTATCTGCAGAAGTTTCGGAATGTTTATCTTTGTATTTGAAAGATACAAAAGTATGTCATCCACATAAAGACTAATTTACATCTCATGATTTAATATTTGAATCCCCTCCAAACTCTGTCTTAACCTAATTGCTAAAGGCTCAATGGCAATATTAAAAAGAAGTGGGGAAAGCGGACATCCCTGACGCGTACCTCTCTTCAGTTTTATTGGGGGGGGGGGGAGACAATACCATTAACTATCAATCTTGTGTGAGGTTGGTTGTATAGATTTTCTATACATTTAGGGAAATTGCCCTTAATCCCAAATTTCATCAAAGATGTATTTAAATGTTTAAAAATGACGGAATCAAAGGCTTTTTCTGCATCTATTGATATGATAGCAAGATCAGATAGATCGTCTCTCTCCCCCCTAGATATAGATGATCTCTCGAAATATTCCAAGGTGACTAAAACTTCCCTGATTTTTGCTGCTGAGTTCCGTTTATTTAAGAACCCGGCTTGATCTGTATGAATTATTTCTGAAGAGATCAGCTGAAGCCTAGATGCTAGGATTGAGGTTAGAATCTTATAATCCGAGTTAAGGAGAGCTATTGGCCTATATGATTCCTTTTGCGTTGGGTCTTTCCCTCCCATAAGTATTAATGTCGTGAAAGAGGAAGAAAATGAAGATGTAACCAATTTACCATTGATATAGATGTCATTATATAAATTAGTCAGGTGAGGGGAAATTTCTGCAGATGGAATTTTATAAAACTCGCTGGGTAGCCCATCTGGTCCTGCGGCTTTATTAGTGGGTAACTTAGAGATCACTTTCTCCACTTCTTCTTTGGAAATGGGAGAGTTAAGATTCTCGATTGTTTCGTCTGCCAGTGTGGGGCATACAATTTTACTCCAGAACTCAGAGGATTTCTCCGTATCGAATCCTTTACAGGTATATAATTCTTGAAAATATTCCGAAAAAGCGGCAGAAACATCCTCTGAGTTCAGCAGTTGCCTCCCTATGTATTGAAGTTCTTCAATGTTTAAATGTTTTTTCTCATTTTTGACCATTATGCCCAGCATCTTACCCGATTTATTGCCATATCTATACAGTTTGGCTTGGACCCTCAGTTCTTTTTGTGTCTCTTGTGCCATTACAAAAGTATTCTTGGCATCTTTAGCCCGTACATATTTTGCCCAATTGTGGGGGGTTTTATCAAGCAAAAATTTATTATATGAGTTAGTCAATGCTTTCCGCATTTCCTTTTCCTTTGACAACATTTTCTTAAATAAAATAGTAGTATATACCAAGATTTCTCCTCTAAGTACCGCTTTTGCAGTTTCCCAAAATACATCAGGACGGTCTAAATATTCAGAGTTAAAATGAACAAATTCCTCATATTTAGTTCTAAGCCATGTTTTAAATTTCCAATCCAAGATAAGTAGTAAGGGAAAAAGAATCGGAATGATTTAGATTTTGACTGTTTAAGTTGAAATTCAAGAAAAATAGGCCCGTGATCCGATAATAGGATTGGCATTATTCATGCTTTTACTCTTGACAGATCAAGGCATTCATCAATTAAAAATACATCGATCCGAGAGAGTTTTATGCGCCTTGGTTGATTTTGACTTCTCCAGATATCCCGAATTGCCAAATTTTGTTTAATTTTATTGAATAGTTTATATTCTAGGTTATCTTTTTTTCTGTTTAGTTTGTTTAATATTCTTCCGAAGTCTATCCAATGGGCATTGTGGTGCCATGTTGAAATCCCCTCCAAGAATCAGATGACCTTCACTATATAGGAGGAGTTTAGATTGAATAGAATCCCAAAATTCTAAGTCAAACGTGTTGGGACCATATATATTACATAGTGTATACATTTTTTGAGCAATTTTTAACTTTACTAGAACATACCTTCCCCCCCGGGTCGGGCTCGGAGTGCATAATCTCCGTTTGAATTCTTTTCCCTATTAATATAGCCACTCCCCTCTTTTTCCACACACTTGGTGAAGAGAATACTTCTCTGACCCACAAGGTTTTCAATTTACGAGATTCCTTCAGGTCTAAATGGGTTTCCTGGATGAACCCTATGTCTGTTTGAACTTTCCTAAGCTGGGTCAATATAGCTTTCCGTTTGATAGGGGTTGAAATCCTCCCCACATTCCAGGACACCATCTTAAATTTATCAATTTTTTGTACCATTTATTTCAGGAAAGGCAAAAAAATGGAGGAGGGGGAGGAGAGAGAAGAGAGAATAAAAAAAAAAGGAGGACAGAAGAAAAAAACAAAAACAGCAGCCCCATATCGAAACCCCCCAACCCCCTAGGCCCCACAGAGGGGGTCTTCCCAATTTCATGACCTAGATTCATTATGTAGATACTAAGGCATTGGACGCTGGTAAATCCAGCATTGTGAAGAAGTTCTCAGCCAATTGTACCTCCTCAAAAAAATGGGTTACCCCCTTCACTACCACTTTAAGTTTAGCCAGATAGATTATAGTGGCTCTAAAGCCATGTTTATTGAGGTTAGTGCATGTGGGGGCCAGATCTCTCCGTTTAGAAGAAATCTTGAAAGGTAAGGATCTTGGCATCACCAATGGTTATTGGTTGGTTTTTACAAAAATGTTGGAGTAGGGTAATTTTATCTTGGTAATTAAGTAATTTTGCAATCACTGGTCTGGGCCGATTGCTACTTATATTATCTGTATGAGGTGTGCCCAGTCTGTGCGCTCTTTCAACCAGAATCTGATGGTATGTAGGTGGAATTTTAAGAGCTGTGGTTAGAGTATCTGAAATAAAAAGACCCAAGTTCTCATATTTATTATCTTCTGGAAGGCCTATTATTCTAATATGATTCCTTCTGCTACGGTTTTCTAATTCTTCTAGTCTAAGAAGGATTTTTTGAATATTACTGCTCGTAATTTCGAGCTTGGAACTATGGGATTCTGTTAAGTCCTCTAAATCAGACACCCTTTGCTCGGCCTCCTGTAGCCTGTTAGAGAATTGTCTGATTTCTTGGGTTAATGAGGAGAGGTCTTGTTTAATTTCTAGCCTTAGAGCATCAAATTTGGGAGAGAGCACATCAGAGATACTGGCAACCAGGTTGTGTACATTAGTTACTTCAGGAATAGGTATACTTGATATGGCTGAGTGCGTGTCTGTGACTATGTCCTGTGTGCCGTTAGGTTTTCTGTCCCTGTGTCTGGATGCCATAGCTGGAGAGGGTGTCCTAGCGGAGTTGGAAAGAAATTTTTCCATATACTAGATTTAGTGCGTGGTAGTGCAGATGAGAAAAAAAAAAGAAGACAGCCCTTTTCAGGTGTCTACGAAGTGGATTATTTATTAAACCCCCCCCCCCCCCAGGGATGGGGGTCAGTGAGTCAGTGAATTCCTATAATAAAAAAATAAAAAATAATTAAAAAAAAAAAAAGAGAGGGGGAAAACCCCTACTTGTAGGAGTGCGACCAAGTAGTGGAGCTTCGGTTAGCCCGCCATTGACTTATTAAACAGTGTATCTTAGTGCCCATGTAAGATTACGTGTATAATAAATAAAAAAATCTGATACAGGGAGCTACTTTAAAAAAGTAGCCCTTATGACAAAAAAGACAGTGCTAGGAACAAAAAAACCCCAAGATTTAGCAAGTCAGACAGTAGGAAATAATTGGAAAAAAAAATAATAATAAAAAATAAGACAATTATTAAACCATTTAGCTTATAGAGCTGCAAAGAGTACTTTTTTCACTTTTTTTTTCTTTCCCCCTTTCTTAAAATTGGTAAGTAGTTATTCAAAACTACTAAGGTCTAAGGGTGATAAGGCAAAATATAGGGTATCTAATTCTACCAAGTTTGTGTCTTTAAATGTCTAAACTCCCAACGAGGAGCCTGCCACTATTCGTACAAAAACAAGATTTACAAGATGGAGTAAAATTACTTAATTGCATACGCTAGACCTTTAAACTAAAATCCGTTGGAGAATATCGTTTAGTTGTCAGTGATGACAAGGCTATAGAGTTATCTATTGAATACCGTTTATTAGTTAATCTTAGGTAGCTTCTTTTTTCCTTACTATTTCCACCTTCCTTAGTTAAATGCAATTAATATTACGATCTACGTCTTTAGAGACCAGAAAAAGTCCTATGCAATTTTCTCTCTCTTATCCCTTCTTCCTCCTTCACTTTCTCTTTTATTTTCTGTCCCCTCTCCTCTTAATTTTTCTTTCTGTGTTTCCCCTTCTTTTAAACCTAGCCCCTCTAAGAGGCCTAGTGATTACTAGAGAAAAATAGAGAGAGAACAGCAGAGAAACAGGATCTACCACCCTAGTAAATCAAGATCCATAAATGGAAAATAATTATATCACGTGCATAATGAAATTTTACAATGATACAGATTTTTTGTTGCAATTTTAGGCTATTTATACAAAACAAAGAAAAATAACTCTTTTTTTGCCTCTATGAACCAAGGGAAGCTACGTCTCCATAGGGCCTTGTAAGTATTGCGCAAGGAGAAAAATCAGCAAAGCAACAACATTTTCAGTCCTGTTAAACAGTAATACAGGAGTAGATGAATAAGAGATACTTGTCTCAGGGTGCAGAATAAAGGTTTAAATGAAAACAATTTCTTGTTGAGAATTAAACTATTGAGCAGAGAGCTCTTCTTTGCGTCTGAGTGACCTGAGATTTAATCCAACTGAGTAGCAAGATTTTCTGGATGGTTGCTAAAATCTTGTATGTGTCCTCTGTCAATTCAAGAGTGCTAAGTGTAACTCTTTGTGCAAACAAATCACCAATACTTGACAATGTAGCTCGTAGGTCCTTGAAAATAGCATAAATGATAAACTGTTTCTTTTTATTTCTCTTTCCCATTTCCCTGTGCTTCCCCTTACTTATACAGTCACAGTACGAGTTTTAACCTCGATATGTCCTGGCCCAGAGTTCCTCAGACTGGCCAAGAGATGATTTAAAGCCTTATTTTCCTAATTTTTTATTCTTCCCCTTCCTCCCCTTTCTTGTGTTATATTTTTATGTGCCTGTTTAATGCGGGGATAAGATGAAGCAACTGTTCCCTTCTATGCGCCTCCCGGGCTCTTCTATCCACCTAAGGGAATACACCAGTGTCTAGGAAACTCACCTCCTCCTCCGCTGCCCGGTTGCCATGGATAAATAGCTGATAGAAAATCCCAGCGGGACCACAAGTTGAAGAGGCAAGAAGAAACCGGGAGAGTCTCCCACTGAACACTCCCGTGTCCAGCGGCGCTGTGTGCAGCCGCAATTCCCCTCACCCCCTCTCGCGCAGCACCGGTGGGAGAGGGGACGACGCCAGAAAGCTTCGTAGGGCAAGACGTGGCCCCAGATGTGATCCTCCTATCTTCCGCCAAGCCCGGCACCTCCTCTCACGCAGCACCGGTGGGAGAGGAGGCAGTGCAGTCACCCAAGAACACAGCGAGACCCAGGTAATTCTTAGAAAAAGCCGAAGATGACTCTCTTCCCGAGCTTTAAGGTAGCCACACCGGGTTCAGGTCAATAGGCGTGACGGCAGCGGAGGGGAAGGGAAACCTGCAGTAAACCGTTGTATATTGCCTCACAGGGGCACAGGGGAGTCCAAAATAACTTCTAGCAAATTATGCGCCTCTCTCGTCTCCTCTTATACAGCCTTCACAGGGGAGGAGAGGTAGCTGATGCATATAAGGTATTAGTGATAGTGAAGCTGGTTGCTGTAATACCTAAGCCGAGTTATAGGTCCTTTTCAGCTGACTTTGTCAGCACAGTGGGTTGAAGTTCCACTGAATAGGTCCCAGAGGTGGTAATCCAAACTGTCCAGGTAGCAACCCCAGTATTTGGGGAAGCGCGAAAATCCCACCGCCAGGTGCTATGGGACTGGAGTAGAGAGCTCAGCAGCACGAGCTTCGCTCCTCCTCCACCGGAACCCACAGAGAATACAATTTTAAACAATTTTCTAATTTACTTCTATTATCTAATTTATTTCATTCTATTGGTATCATTTGTTGAAGGAGCAGCAATGCAGCAATGGTTTCTAACTGAACACATGGGTGAGCCAATCACAATCAATATATATAATGCAGACACCAATCAACTGCTAGAACCTAGGTTCTCTGTTGCCCCTGAGCTTACCTAGATGAACCTTTCAGCAAAGGATAACAAGAGAAGGAAGCAAATTAAATAATAGGATAATTGGAAAATTGTTTAAAATTGTATTCTCTATCTGAATCATGAAAAACTGTGATTCATATAGAGCTTGCAATTTAAAACAACTTTTTAATTTAGTTCTATTAAATTTACTTTGTTATCTTGGTATCCTTTGTTGAAAAGCATACCTGGGGGCTCAGGAGCAGTAATGTACAACTGGATGAGTAGTTGGTTATTGGTGGCTTTGCATAAATGTTTTGTAGATGATCCATTTATATAGCCCATCTGGAAGTGTTTTTATAAGAATGTATAGTTTTGCTTTTTTTTTTTTTTTTTTTTTAATAACATTGTTCTGATTTTCAGACTCCTAACAAGCCCCATGGTATCATATGTAGACTGATATCTACAGATTCCTGCGTTCCCCTGTTTGTGTAATGGGCCTTTTCATATGCAGGGGAGGAGGCTGCAGTTTTGTCAGGTCAAGTGGCAGTAAGAAAGCTGTTGCTAAGACAGCAAAATAAGAAGAAGAAAAAAAAAGAGAGAGACTTTACTGGGCCATGGAGAACGGCCAGTGGACTACTGAAGACTGGAAAGAGGTTTTATAGACTGATAAATTGAAGTTTGGATAATTACTCCAGAGTCAGTTACCTAAACCCTGAACCAAAATGATAACCACAGCATTGTGCAGCACCAGGCAATGCCTTCTGGCATTCACCTAGATGGTCAGGAGTTCATCCTACAGCAAAATTATGACCCAGGCTATGTCAGAACTACCTCAGAAGTAAAGAACAAGATGAGAGGCTTCAAATCATGGAATGGTCAGCACAGTCTCCAGACTTAAACCCCATCCAGCTGGGTTGAGATGAATTGGACAGAACGGTGAAAGCAAAGCAACCTACAAGTGCAACACATTTGTACTTCTGCAACTGTATTGGGAAGAAAGTGTGCACAGTTGTATCAGCAAAAGGTGGCTTCTTTGATGAGTCAAAATTTAGTTTAAATTATTTCTTTTTTTACCTCCAGGTGTCTATTTTATGCTTTCATTTCAAAGTAAATTGAAACATTAAACTGCATACATTAAAAAAAAAAATAGAAAAAAAATGAAGGTGTTCTACAATGTTTAGCCTGTAATGTGCTTATACATGCCTGTGATCAAGCACACATTCCTAGAAGGCACCGGTGATGTTCGCAGTGATGTCACCAGCATGGTGTGAATGCACCGTAGCCTGGAGAAGTTATGAACACAAAAGATTGTGCACAGCATTTTCAGAATGAGATCAGGAGAATTTATAGGACCAATAAAACCTATAAAATTGCATAAGCAAAGAGTTCATTATAAAAAATACAATGCAATAGCACTTCCTCTGTGCAACAGATTTTTTATAACAAAATTCAAAAATGTCTTTAATTTGCCAGCCCACTGTACACCATGTGACAACAATCAGCCAATCACATGTTCATATAAGTAATCACAGTGAACTCTTGCACATGCTCAGTAGTAGCTGTTGCCTTATAAAGAGTGCGTGTAAAAAGACTGTGCATAATTTGAAAATGGAAGTAAATCATAAAGCTTCTTAAAACTGCATGCTCTATCTCAATAGTGAAAGTTTAATTTTGACTTTAGTGTCCCTTTAAATGTAAATGTTTAGGCAGAAAGAAGCTGCACTCTGGGTGTGGACCATCCCATAGGGTGGGCTATTAAACACCATCCATTCCTAGTTGAGCTCCTCTTGTGTTTTTGGTCTTCCTAAGGGTAATGGAGGCAACCAGAAGTGGACCCCTTACTCACTGTGCCTAGAGGGATATAGCTACACCTCCACTGATTAGGCCCATTTAGGCCAAAACGTATGTCTGGGGTTAGCCGTACAAATCCTTTGTTAACATCAGAATTGGCTAGTATTGTAGGTAAGTTTAAAAATGTTACAGCTGAAATGGTTGTCTTTCCCACATTGATAGTTGTTTGCGTTTGAAGTGCGAGACATTATGTACTGGGTGTTACTCACAGAACTATAGATGCCAATAGCAGGAACTCCCCTAATGAAACACTGGAATATAAAGCAAAGCAATGCCCAATAAATTTCGAACATGATCTCAACTTTATAATCAGTTATCTCACAAGCTTTCATGATTATTTGACATTGTCCTTTTAGAATATTGTATTTTAACTGATTACTTAGCCTCCAAACACAAAAATAGACATCAAAGCAGAACAACATACTTCCCAACCATCCCACATCCTACGGATTGGCATGGGTTTGGGGGTTTGGCCTGCAACTGTTGTGTGTCATAAATTTGAGAGGACTCTAAGAGCCATGGATCACCCAGACACGCACAAGGTCCGCCTGCCTTTTGTCGTCTCTGACGAGGCCCTGCCAATCAAATGCCAACTAACCTTATTAAAGGGCAATAAAACCGGAATTTATTCTTTTGTGATTCAGACAGAGCATATCATTTTTAAAAAGCCTCCAATTTACTTCTATTATCAAATTATCTTCGTTCCAATGAAATTCTGTGTTGAAGAGATACCTAGGTGGGCATCTGGACCACTACATGGCAGGGAAAAAGTGATGCCATCTAGTACTCTCACAAATGAACAATATTCTAGCAAAACTGCTGCCATATAGTGCTCCAGAAATGGGCCAGTTCCTAAGCTTACGTCCCTGATTTTCAACAAAGAGAACGAAGAAAATTTGATAATAGAAGTAAATTAGAAAGTTGTTTAAAATTGCATGCTCTGTCTAAATCATGAAAGAAACATTTTGGGGTTCATATCCCTTTAACCACCTGCATCCCAGATAGCCTCTTAAAAAATGTTGGGAGATACGGAACAAGGAGAGAGAAGACAAAAAACAAACAAATATAAAGGTTCCACAAGTTCATAACTGATATCACTTAAACAGATGCATTTCACTTTAACATTTTACAAAACAACATATGTTTATTTTAGTGAAATAATAAATGTGCAAAACTGGACTCTAGCCATGCAAAATACTTTATACTACTTTATAGGCATGGGCAAAAATGTGCTATTTGTTATAGAAATAAGTGGCGAATATGGCAGCAAGCTGCACAGATATTTGTTAAGATTAAGAAATCTGGTGCCGAAAATAGCCAAATGCTGCAGCCCGCAGCCATATTCAGCAGTCGTTTCTATAACAAATTACAAATTCTGAATTATTTGCCATGCCTACTAATTTACATAAGAAGTAGTAATCAGCACTAACTCAATGACGTCATCTGGCTCATGTCCCTGGAGATCACGCAAAAGAGCTTTAACTCGTTCCTGGTTTTCAGAAGTCATATGCAGGGTCTGCAGGGGTACACTTGTCGCAGGAGCACCTCGAGATCGATATGGCCTTCTGATAGGCTGGCTGCTCCTACAATATAGGTGTTAAAAGAGACAATAAACAGTATATAAATAATAGACAGAACGACATATTCAACTCAAGGAGTAGCCTGAGAATAACGAGATGCATTATTGATTACAATTATATTAGTTGTTTAAATATTGAAAAACATAAGTAAAAGTTTTAGTGTTCATAAAGCAATTGGAGCTGCCATGTTGCAACCTAGGTTTCCTTCTCTGCTGTGGCCAATTAGGGACAGCTGTAAACTGAGTGCGCAACCAATGACTTTGTGAAATAAAACAGTGTTAAGTCTGGAGTCTGCACATCCAGTTTAAACAAGAATTAGAAAGTCCACAGTTTTCAGAGTGAAATTATAGGAAAAGAGAACAAAATAAATAATGAAAGTATATTAACCATTTGTGTTATGACTGCATACGTGGTATGTGAATAGTTTCAGTGAGACCCCCATAGTTTGTGGCATGAAATATAAAGAAATGGGTCTAGATTAATATCTTGGGTTCTGTACTAAAAAAAGATATATAGTTTTGATGGGTAAATATAAAAGAAAAACCATACTCAATTTCTGTTTAAAATTGAGTGATAGCAAAAATGCTAAAAATGCTCTGGTCTCTAGTAAAAGTTTTTCTCTGAAATGCCTGGTCCTTAAGGGGTTAACCCTGTCTAAACCATTAGAAATTCTAGATTGTCTCCTCCAAATAAGACAAATGGTGGGTTCCATGTGACTTTTGATAAACAATTGCAGTAAACAAGGTGTTAATGCATTCCGAATATTTTTACATTTTCCCAGTGTGTTAGTTTATTAAAATACTGAATAAAAGTCTTGAAATTACATATTTTTTACTGACTGTTTAAATATTCAAATGGATAGCCGGTTAAAAATGTTAACAGCGTAGGTTCTGGATGGCTTTTTTTTTATTTTTTTTAAATGTAACAATAAAGCTTAAAACAAAATGATTATATTGTACTGCAAGGGTTGCTGGGTGTTGTAGTCAATTTGGTATTCTACATTTTACCTTGTGTTAGTTGGCACATCAGATATGCATTGAGCAGCCTAAGGCATATATTCAGCATTACAGGCAATCCCTATATGTCCATCACCCCTAAATAGACATCTTTTCTGGATCTAGACAAGAGCCACATTATTGTACTTACCTTGGTATTGGTCTACTGGCAAAAGCAATGTCATCTCCATCATCCCAAGCTTTACTGGAACTCTTCTTGCCTAGTCCACCTCCTCCTCCTCCTCCTCCACTTTGTTCTCTGAATCTTCCTCCTCCACCTCTTCCTCCGCCACCTCTTCCTCTTCCTCCTCCACCTCTTCCACCTCTACTGCTACCTTGTCTTTTGCCCCCACCCTTGTTTGGTTTTCCTTTCCTGCGAATGGGTATATCCATCTGAACCTGTCAAGTGATACAATATTAAAATAGTCTTTAGCAATATGTTTTCATTGTGACATGTATTAGTTTCCTAAATGATATGAGTTTAACCTCTGTTAAGCCAACACCTGTTTTTGACATTTTAAACTGTTTATATTCCATGCATCGCTTCTAAAAATCAGGCAAGGCAACGTTCTTTTCACATACCAGTTTGTTTCTACATAAAACTAACAAGCCATGTCATTTTCTGCCTAGAGGATTCAATTACCATAAATATTCTAGAACCAAGGATGGCATGAATAAATGTGTAGGATCCCAGGAGAGAATATATATATATATATATATATATATATATATCCCTCAGTTTACGCCGGGGTTAGGTTCCAGAAGGAATGGTTGTAAATTGAAACCCAGTTTATAATGTAAGTCAATGGGAAGTGAGGGAGATAGGTTCCAGGCCCCTCTCAAAATTGTCATAAGTAACACCTAATACATTATTTTTAAAGCTTTGAAATGAAGACTTTAAATGCTAAACAGCATTATAAACCTAATAAAATAATCACACAACACAGAATATATAATTAAACTAAGTTAAATGAACAAAAACATTTGCTAAACAGCATTATAAACCTAATAAAATAATCACACAACACATACTTTTTCTGCAAACAGTTCTTTCTATGCATTCCAATCTGGACTGATTTATAGACAGGAAGATCTTGTTCCTTTGAAATCTGCTCGATAGCTCAGGTCTGGTTAAACTGATTAATTTCAGCTTGCTTGGCTTTGCTGCAACACAAGCAGACAGCTCCACCTACTGGCTATTTTAATAAATGCACTGCTTCTCAATGCTTTTCAATAGCAGTCTCATGACTGGAAAAAAAGGTTGTTATTCTGAAACGGTGTAAATTGAACCGTTGTAAAACGAGGGTCACTTGTGTGTGTATATATATATATATATATATATATATATATATATATATATATATATATATATATATATATATATATATATATATATATATATATATATATATATATATATATATATATATATATATATATATATATATATATATATATATATATATATATATACACACACACACACACAACCCATTAGAAACGGAAATCAGATTCATGAATTTTAAAGCACATCCAAATAATAAACATAATGAATTCTTGTATAATGATTTCTAGATATCAGAGACAAAGGAGACATCAAAGTTATATAAAATAAAAAATTCTAATATATTTCTATAATGCATAAGAAAGAACACTATTAGAAAAAAAAAACATACATTTATTCTATGAAGTTTATTTTGATGCTGAATCTAACAGGTCTGTCCATGTACAACTGGACCTTTAGGACCAATTGCTCACTGGCTTATACTCAGATCTGCTACTACTCTATTGGTGGAAAGTGACAGGCCTCGTAAGCAAAAAAACAGCAATTTCTACACACAAAAAATCTGTAATACATTAAAATGCTGTTTCTTAGATACAAAAAAAGAATTATGTATCATCCCTTTGATAATTGCACTGCAAAATATCTGAATATTTTTTTTTAAAGGTTTAAAACTGTAATTCTGTTTAAAGAACTCAAGGCATACACCCCTTGGAAACATATTAAGCAGCTTTATCTTATCTCCTCTGGCTAGTTAGATACTAGTGCAGGGGTGTATTAAGGCATAGGCCAACAAGGCCGGTGCCTAAAGCAGCAGATTTTTAAGGGGCAGCAGAATTTTGAACTCAGGGCCGGGTGGCAAAATCAACCAATTACTAATGACTTAAATGGTTGGCCCAGCTATTGCTATCCTATGGGATTGTATGTGGGCCTATCATAACTACTGTTGTATTTTTTTAAGTACTTTTAAAGGCCAGTTTGTAAATTCATTACATATTTATCCAAGCAGATATTTTGCTTAAATAACTGTCAATCACCAAAGAAGATGTTTAAGGTTAAACTACCTACTGACAAACTATCATACAGTGAAGGATATGTTTTCTGATATAAACACTTTAATCATCTGACTTGCAAAATAATGTATATATATATATATATATATATATATATATATCTATATGTCTATATATATATATATATATATATATGTCTATATATATATATATATATATATATATATATATATATATATATATATATATATATATATGTGTGTGTGTGTGTGTGTGTGTGTGACCAGAATGAATGCAAGCCCTGGTGAACATCTACTTAAAAAGACATTATTTTTTTTTATTTTTTACACCCTGCCCCAAAAATATTATGTCTAAAAAAAGGCCTTAAACCTGGGGTGGGGTGGGGTGGGGGCAGCAGAATTTTGAGTGCCTAGGGCAGCACAAAACCTAAATATGCCCCTGTACTAGTGTAAATAATCTCCTTTGATCTAAGCAACCACTGTGCAGATTGTAGCAAGGGCACAGAAACAGCATCATAAATAAGTATTAATATGTATTCAGCCTCTCTGGGATAAGAAAAAAAGTAAATGACAGGAAACAGGCTAAATAAACATTAGGTGTACATTACATTAAATGCAGAATTGAATTCCATGTAAAATGTTTAAATATTCACTGTGAATTTACATTCATTATTTAAATTGCTTGATTTTTCTTTAACTCATAAATTTGTAAGTTTTTCAGAATCCTGGAACTCTTACATACTGCACAGTGATTGCTTAATATGTGCAGAAAAAAATCATATATATTCCTAATTAACCACTGCAAGGGATAAAAGATAAGCAATGTTCTCCACAGGACCTATTTAATGGGCACACCACTTTGCTGATTTTACTGACCACCTGGCTAAAATTTTAAGCTAAAATTAACTAATATTTTTTGTTAATGTTTGTTGCATAAATTATCATTAAATCAATATATGTTAAATTATGTTATTAGTTTGTGCATTGGATAGCTTAAAGGGACATGAAACCCACATATTTTCTTTCATGATTCAGATAGAGAATAACATTTTAAAAAATATTTCAAATGTACTTCTATTATCAAATTTACATTGTTCTCATACTAATCTTTGTTGAAGAGATATATAGATAGGAAGTGTGCACATGTCTGGAGCCCTACATGACGGAACAAGTGCTGTCATCTAGTGCTCTTGTTAATGTAAAATCATTGTTGCAAAACACCTTAAAATACTTATAACCCTAAAAAGAAATTTAGATAATGGGCCCTAAGACTCTGATTGACTCCAAATAAGGCAAATGGTGGGTGGACTTTGGCAATTGATAAATAATTGCAGTAAAAATTAGTTTTCTTTTAAAAATATTTAGACTTGGCCAATATGTTGTCCTACAGCATCACAACAAAACTGTCTTGTGATTACAATGTGTTTACTGTCCCTTTAATACAATATTTCACGTTAACAAATGGTATGGGTGTTTATTTTAGGACTGTGAACAATATTGCAGTATATTTTGAAGTGTAAAAGCCATGTTCTCCCTGTAGTCTTTCACCAGGCAGCTGCTTTACTAGAGCTCTGCAAATACATTGTCAAAAACACTAATGCATTGTTGCAAAACTCCAGAATGTGCCGTTTAGAAACATTAGTTTACAATGTATCATTTATTGTTTGCAACATTCAACAAAGCTCCAGTGAAGTTGTCTCCTGTAGAAAAGGCTATGGCAAGAACAAGTTTTTTTTACACTTCAAACTATCGCTCTAAGGGGAAACAATGCAATACAAATGTTCAATTGTGATCTGAACCCTATAACCCTTTTTTTTAAATAAAATAATTGATTACTGTACTGACAAAAAAACCTCAGGTCTTAACACACGTTAGATAGATCTGTATTTTGATCTCTGTCTAGACAAACAGCTATATTGACATTATGGTCTGTGTAGAGTATCTTCCATTTTAGGAGAACTATGAAGATTGCCATATGCATTTTTCTAAAATCTAACCAGGATGTTTAAACCAGAACAAATCAAAACCGTCTATCACAGTAACAGGTATTTAAAAAAACATCAACAATAATTATGTAACCTTTTTGTAATATTTTTATTGTAACCAGAAGCCGTTAACACACAGTCTCTGCACCTATAACTGCTGATTGCAATAACACAGGTCATATGTAATACACAAATACCATATTATGCGGCTTTTAAAGCACAGTAAGCAGTGACATGATGCCCCCAGCCCACATCTAAACAACTGCATTTAATATTTATATGACACAAAAATCCTATGGAACGCAATGCTCAGTTCAATATACTCACACCACTCTCTTTATCCAGCGCACGCTTCCTGTCCAACCACGTGATGCGGTTCCCGGCTAGTCATACTTCCATTGGCTATCTCTTCGTGACGTCCACATATTGGCACGCTTTCTGGAAGTGTGTGATTGGAGCATGTCGCCATGGTAACGTAGTGAGTTTGTCTCTACACTATTGGGAATCAAGAGAGATGGAGCTGGGGAACCAGAATCCTGAGTCCCAGAAAGAGATTGAGCTGGGTATGTCACTCATATATCTTTGTATTACGCCTTTCATGTTTTGTATTTATCTATTTTATTTTTATACCCAATTTTATGTTTCTGTAATGAGCCTCAGTAAAACATGTGTTATATGTTTTGTATTATTTAGACGAGGAAGACTGAGGTTTTTTGTTATTGTTATAGACTTTTCCACAAAAATGAACTGCTAATAGCTAGGGTACATTCAAGTTTATACTGATATATAATTAAATGTTAGTGACATTGCTGTAAAATATGTGTGACAAAGGTTAGCAGACTAGTGCCTTAGCAAAGGTTTATGGCAATAATAGGACCTTAATAAAGGGACACTCAAGTCAAAATTAAACTGTCATGATTAATATAGAGTATGCAATTTTAAACAACTTTCCAATTTACTTCCATTAACAAAATGTGCACTCTTTTTATATTTACACTTTTTGAGTAATCAGCTCATACTGAGCATGTGCAAGAATTATGTAGAAAAGTACTCCAGCCACCAGCAAGCTTTCTTGTTTAAAAGACCTTTATTCTCATCGGTTGGGTCAAAAAATTACAGGAACAACGTTTCGAGCCTGCAATAGGCCCTTAGTCATGTACATGACTAAGGGCCTATTGCATGCTCGAAACGTTGTTCCTGTAATTTTTGGACCCAACCGATGAGTATAAAGGTCTTTTAAACAAGATAGCTTGCTGGTGGCTGGAGTACATTTCTACATATGTCTATTTGGGTAACTTAGATTTGGCAAATCTTACTCCGTGCCCCATAATCAGGTGTGCTGTTCTTTTTTTACTTTTCTGATTACATGTGCAAGAATTCACAGAATATATGTATAACTGTTTACACAGCACAGTTAGCTATATATATGTGTGTATACACAGCACAGTCAGCTATATATATATATGTGTATACACAGCGCAGTCAGCTATATATATATATATATATATGTGTGTATACACAGCACAGTCAGCTATATATATATATATATATATGTGTGTGTATACACAGCACAGTCAGCTATATATATATATATATATATATATATATATGTGTATACAGCATAGTCAGCTATATATATGTGTATACACAGCACAGTCAGCAATATATATTTGTGTATACACAGCACAGTCAGCTATATATATATATATATATATATATATATATATATGGGTGTACACAGCACAGTCAGCTATATATATGGGTGTACACAGCACAGTCAGATATATATATATATATATATATATATATATATATATATATATATATATATATATATATATGTGTATACACAGCACAGTCAGCTATATATATATATATATATATGTGTATACAGCATAGTCAGCTATATATATGTGTATACACAGCACAGTCAGCAATATATATTTGTGTATACACAGCACAGTCAGCTATATATATATATATATGGGTGTACACAGCACAGTCAGCTATATATATGGGTGTAAACAGCACAGTCAGCTATATATATATGTGTATACACAGCACAGTCAGCTATATATATGTGTATACACAGCACAGTCAGCTATATATATATATGTGTATACACAGCACAGTCATCTACTGTGTATATATATATGTGTATACACAGCACAGTCAGCTATATATATATGTGTATACACAGCACAGTCAGCTATATATATATTTGTATACACAGCACAGTCAGCTATATATATGTGTGTACACAGCACAGTCAGCTATATATATATGTGTATACACAGCACAGTCAGCTATATATATATATGTATACACAGCACAGTCAGATATATATATATATATGTGTATACACAGCACAGTCAGATATATATATATATATATATATATATATATATATATGTATACACAGCACAGTCAGCTATATATATGTGTGTACACAGCACAGTCAGCTATATATATGTGTGTACACAGCACAGTCAGCTATATATATATGTGTATACACAGCACAGTCAGCTATATATATATTTGTATACACAGCACAGTCAGCTATATATATGTGTGTACACAGCACAGTCAGCTATATATATGTGTATACACAGCACAGTCAGCTATATATATGTGTATACACATATATATATATATATATATATGTATACACAGCACAGTCAGCTATATATATGTGTGTACACAGCACAGTCAGCTATATATATATGTGTATACACAGCACAGTCAGCTATATACACTGTGTGCAGAATTATTAGGCAAATTAGTATTTTGACCACATCATCCTCTTTATGCATGTTGTCTTACTCCAAGCTGTATAGGTTCGAAAGCCTACTACCAATTAAGCATATTAGGTGATGTGCATCTCTGTAATGAGAAGGGGTGTGGTCTAATTACATAAACACCCTATATCAGGTGTGCATAATTATTAGGCAACTTCCTTTCCTTTGGCAAAATGGGTCAAAAGAAGGACTTGACAGGCTCAGAAAAGTCAAAAATAGTGAGATATCTTGCAGAGGGATGCAGCACTCTTAAAATTGCAAAGCTTCTGAAGCGTGATCATCGAACAATCAAGCGTTTCATTCAAAATAGTCAACAGGGTCGCAAGAAGCGTGTGGAAAAACCAAGGCGCAAAATAACTGCCCATGAACTGAGAAAAGTCAAGCGTGCAGCTGCCAAGATACCACTTGCCACCAGTTTGGCCATATTTCAGAGCTGCAACATCACTGGAGTGCCCAAAAGCACAAGATGTGCAATACACAGAGACATGGCCAAGGTAAGAAAGGCTGAAAGACGACCACCACTGAACAAGACACACAAGCTGAAACGTCAAGACTGGGCCAAGAAATATCTCAAGACTGATTTTTCTAAGGTTTTATGGACTGATGAAATGAGAGTGAGTCTTGATGGGCCAGATGGATGGGCCCGTGGCTGGATTGGTAAAGGGCAGAGAGCTCCAGTCCGACTCAGACGCCAGCAAGGTGGAGGTGGAGTACTGGTTTGGGCTGGTATCATCAAAGATGAGCTTGTGGGGCCTTTTCGGGTTGAGGATGGAGTCAAGCTCAACTCCCAGTCCTACTGCCAGTTTCTGGAAGACACCTTCTTCAAGCAGTGGTACAGGAAGAAGTCTGCATCCTTCAAGAAAAACATGATTTTCATGCAGGACAATGCTCCATCACACGCGTCCAAGTACTTCACAGCGTGGCTGGCAAGAAAGGGTATTAAAATAGAAAATCTAATGACATGGCCTCCTTGTTCACCTGATCTGAACCCCATTGAGAACCTGTGGTCCATTATCAAATGTGAGATTTACAAGGAGGGAAAACAGTACACCTCTCTGAACAGTGTCTGGGAGGCTGTGGTTGCTGCTGCACGCAATGTTGATGGTGAACAGATCAAAACACTGACAGAATCCACGGATGGCAGGCTTTTGGGTGTCCTTGCAAAGAAAGGTGGCTATATTAGTCACTGATTTGTTTTTGTTTTGTTTTTGAATGTCAGAAATGTATATTTGTGAATGTTGAGATGTTATATTGGTTTCATTGGTAAAAATAAATAATTGAAATGGGTATATATTTGTTTTTTGTTAAGTTGCCTAATAATTATGCACAGTAATAGTCACCTGCACACACAGATATCCCCCTAAAATAGCTATAACTAAAAACAAACTAAAAACTACTTCCAAAAATATTCAGCTTTGATATTAATGAGTTTTTTTGGGTTCATTGAGAACATGGTTGTTGTTCAATAATAAAATTAATCCTCAAAAATACAACTTGCCTAATAATTCTGCACTCCCTGTATATATGTGTATACACAGCACAGTCAGCTATATATATATTTGTATACACAGCACAGTCAGCTATATATATGTGTGTACACAGCACAGTCAGCTATATATATGTGTATACACAGCACAGTCAGCTATATATATGTGTATACACAGCACAGTCAGCTATATATATATGTGTATACACAGCACAGTCAGCTACTGTGTGTATATATATATATATATATGTGTGTATACACAGCACAGTCAGCTATATATATATGTGTATACACAGCACAGTCAGCTATATATATATATATATATGTGTACAAATAAGTTAAAGTCCAGCACCAATTCACTTCTAGGTAAGGGTGCAAGCAGCCTCTGTCTCACCTTGACAGGTATTAATATGCAAAATAGAAATGGCTGCAGCACACCAAGTTGGATTTATAACATTTTTATTACAAGCAGTGAAATACAGGCGACGTTTCGGGCTTCTGCCCTTTCTCAAGCCAAGTGATTAGTACATAATCCAACTCCACCTTTTATAGGCAGTACATGTGACAAACTACAGGTGTAGATAATTACAATTGTAATAGTGCATCTTCTTTCAACAAAAGAGAAACAAAGAATAAACAGTGATTTTGTGTCATAATCATAACTATGCATTTCTTATACAAAAAAAACCTTGTTATTCTGAACATTTATAATTCTTTAAACACCTTCTCATTGTTAAAAACCTAGTGATAATATGAGAGAAAAAAATATATATAAAGTGACCTTAACGGTCCATTATCTTATCTGTGAATTATGTGAAATATTTTCTTGTTAGTGAATTTCATTACCATCTATTAATGATATTTGAAAAACCTTTATTTTATTAAAAACAGTAATCAAACTAACAACTAAATTCTAATCTTGCAAGCTATGTTATTTCTCTGATGGATGTTAACAGGGGAATGCACACACTCAAATGTTATTTACTATATGGAAACCATAAAGACAACGTTCTAAAGGAAAAACTTATAATCTTTCCAAACAACCTCTTTTTATATTATGTTATTCAGCACATTTCTTTTTCAAGTTGTTCTTTTTTCTTTATGTGAATCTTGATCTAAATCATGGAGACAAAGTTTACAATGAATTATCACAATTAACCCATTATAGGAACAAAAACAGATTATAATCTTTATTTAAACCTTTAGGGTGCATACTTTCTAGTCTATTAATCCAAATAACCTCTCTCTGTTGTAATTTTTTAACCCTATCCTGGCCCCTTCTCTGTATCGGAACATGTTCTAGGATTTGAAACCTTAACTGGTTAACATTATGGTTTTTTTCTTTAAAATGTGTAGATACAGGCAAATCTGAGATGGCCTTACGTATAGTGTATTTATGTTGTGTGAGTCTGTCTTTCATTTTTTGAGTAGTTTCCCCTACATATATTAATCCACAGGGACATTTTAGAGAATATATGACATGATCTGTTTGACAAGTAAACAAACCATTAATCCTATACTTTTTACCCGTATGTGGGTGGACCACCTCACTGCCTTTAATCACACAACTACAATGTGAACAATTATAACAGGGAAAAATACCTTTCTTTTTTGAAAATGACATCCTTGTCTTACTGCTGCCTATGTCAGTTTTAATTAAATAGTCCTTTAAATTTTTAGGTCTTTTATATGACAGCAATGGGAAAGATTGAACTTCTTTTATATCCTGATAATTATTTTTTAAAATATGACAATGTTTTTTGACTATACCAGATATCTGCTTACTATTAACATTGTATGTACTCACAAATGGAATTCTATCCATCTGTGTGTTTTTCAATGTTTTTTGTAAAAGTTGATTACGAGGAATTTGATTAACTTTTTTTAATTCATCTTCCAATATTTTTGTCGGGTAACCCCTTTGTTTAAATTTTTGTCCCATTTCAAGCAACCTTCTATTACATACATCCTCATCGCTCACTATTCGTTTGACACGAATGTATTGTGACTTCGGTAGAGATTTAATTGTGTTTTCTGGATGGCAACTTGTATACGATAGAAACGTATTTTTATCCGTTTTTTTAACAAAAAGATCAGTTTTAAACTTGTTCTCTTCTATTGATACAGTCACATCCAGAAAATCAATACACTTTCTATCATGCTGCATTGTAAATTCAATATTAGCCGGATTAGAATTAATTTGTTTGAGGAAAACATCAAGGGTATCCTCATTGCCCAACCATATCATAAAGACATCATCTATATAGCGCCACCATACGCATGCATGCTGTTTAAACAATTCATTTGGATAGATGAAATCATCTTCAAATGTACCCATGTATATGCCTGCGTATGGTGGCGCCATATTAGCACCCATAGCGGTGCCTCTCTTTTGCCTGTAGTACATGTCACCAAACAGAAAATAATTATTGTTCAATACAAATGCCAATAAATCAATTATAAAATTAATTTGTGAATCTGTATATATTTGTTCCTTAACCAAGTATTGTTTCACTGATTGTACACCCCCTACGTGGGGAATACTGGTGTATAGATTTTTAACATCTAAGGTAACTAGGATCGAATTTTGTTGACCATTTAATTTAATCTCATTAAGCCTATTGAGGAATTCAGTAGAATCCTCCAAATACGATGATAATTTGGACACTATTGGTTTGAGTATTTTATCAAGAAAAGTGGCTATATTTGATAAAACTGAATCTACACTTGCCACAATGGGGCGTCCCAGTGGATTGATGAGGGACTTGTGAATTTTAGGAAGTATATATATCAGGGGAGTGATACATTCTTTCTTTAGCAAATATTGACTTAATTTCTGGTCAATAATACCTTTATCAAGGGCATTTTGGACAATAACTTTCAATTCATTTTGTATAGTTTTTAATGGATTATTATCCAGCTTTTCATATACCTCTGTGTCCCTTAATTGATTGTTTATTTCTTCTATGTATTTTATTTTATCCATGATTATAATTGCCCCGCCCTTATCCGCTTTTTTAATAATTATATCAGGGTTATTTATAATTTTATTAAGGGATTGTTTCTCTTCAACTGTTAAATTGTACTTAATTTGTATCCCCTTATGTAACCTGATATCATGTTTAAGTCTTTCTATATCCTTACTTACCAATGTGATATACGTTTCTATAGGATGGTAATTTGTAGGCGGAATAAAGCTAGACTTAGCAATTAAATCAAAATCTGAAAATTTTAAACAATCATCATTAACAGTATTTATATTTACAACATTATACGGCATTTTAGAAAAGTGAGCTTTAAGACGCAATTGTCTAAAGAATCTATATAGCTCAATGTCCAAGTCCATACAATTAATGGTATTACTAGGGCAAAAGCCCAAACCCCTATTAAGTAAGTTCAATTCCCCTTCGGTGAACGGTACCTGTGATATGTTAATCACTAGATCATTTACCGTTTCACCCGACGTCCTCTCGGTGGCCGACTTGCGTTGCCTCTGATATTTTCGGCCGCCCCTCCGCCTCCGTCTTGGCCCGGTACCTGTTGGGAAAAAGAAGAAGGAGAGGGAGACTGGAACTGGAAGATAGTCCCCACTGAGTTGCTTCGTGATGAGTCGCTAGCCTCAGATCGTGTATGGCGTTCTCTTCCTCGACGACTCTGGCGTCTGACGTCACCTCTGGGCATTCGCGTCTCGCGGGACTCCCATCTGTACACGTGACCATACAGGTAATCGTCCGCATCTCTGGAAAATTTGATTATTTTCTTTTCTTCATTGCTTTTTCGAAATTCATCCAATTTTGTATCCAAGTCAGCTTTTAAGGTATTGAAATCAGTGATGGATAATTTTTCTTGTTAACTGACCTCCAATGCTTGTATCTTTTGTTGGTTCGTTTGTATCTCTTTTTGTATACGTTGTATCGTCAGGATCATAAGATCAAAGGAACACTTGTTAAGGATCTTTTCAAAGGTTGAACAGTATTCTTTGTCTTCCATAAAAAGTGTCGGTCTTAATGACACTCTCAGGCCTCTCGGGATTCGGCGCAACTTGTAATATTCAGCAAGAGTAGAGGAATGTAATTCCCAATTCACCTCTTTCTTTTTTTCACGTTCCCACTGTTTAGAACATAGGTCTGTGTCGGGAATAGCCAGAAAGTCCCGTGGGCCTCTTACAAGAGTGGCAATAGCGGCAGCCTCCACATCAGAGAACGTAAACACATCTTGTTGAATCTCCATAGCTTGTATTTAGAATAATTTTGATCAGAATTGTGCTATTGACTGGTGAATTAATTACACAAATAAGTTAAAGTCCAGCACCAATTCACTTCTAGGTAAGGGTGCAAGCAGCCTCTGTCTCACCTTGACAGGTATTAATATGCAAAATAGAAATGGCTGCAGCACACCAAGTTGGATTTATAACATTTTTATTACAAGCAGTGAAATACAGGCGACGTTTCGGGCTTCTGCCCTTTCTCAAGCCAAGTGATTAGTACATAATCCAACTCCACCTTTTATAGGCAGTACATGTGACAAACTACAGGTGTAGATAATTACAATTGTAATAGTGCATCTTCTTTCAACAAAAGAGAAACAAAGAATAAACAGTGATTTTGTGTCATAATCATAACTATGCATTTCTTATACAAAAAAACATTTCTACATTTCTATTTTGCATATATATATATATGTGTATACACAGCACAGTCAGCTATATATATATATATATATATATATATATATATATGTGTGTATACAGCACAGTCAGCTATATATATATGTGTGTGTACACAGCACAGTCAGCTATATATATATATATATATGTGTATACACAGCACAGTCAGCTATATATATATATGTGTGTATACACAGCACAGTCAGCTATATATATATATATGTGTGTATACACAGCACAGTCAGCTATATATATGTGTGTATACACAGCACAGTCATCTATATATATATATATATATATATATATATATATGTGTATACAGCACAGTCAGCTATATATATATATATATGTGTATACAGCACAGTCAGCTATATATATATATATATGTGTATACAGCACAGTCAGCTATATATATATATGTGTGTGTGGAAGTGTCATAGCCTGAGTATAGTATTAGAGATAGCAAATAACAATATCTACAACTGGAATGTGTACAGTGAATAATTGAAGAAACCCAATATGTGCAAAAGACAATTCAAATGGGGTTTAAAGCGTAAACTAAATTTGATATGTTAAGAACAAAACACTGATTATATATGAGATAAGGGAAAAGGACAAAAGTACTAAAAATGCTAGAAAGTAGTATGCTATAAATGTCAACAAATTATGTAATACAAAATTTGCGTCAGTATCTAATAAATATGTGAATGGGTCATACAGGAAAATAAACATAAAAAGAATCAGGACTGCTGTTGTGAACATATGCAGAGTATACAATATAGACTATAGAATATAAAATGTATATTCACAAAACAAAAGATAAAGTTCAAAAAGCTCACTGTATTGTGAACTGAACATATCATCTGTATCTAACCTGATATAGTGTGATGTGAAAAATAGTAAAATGTAAATTTACGAGCAAAAGGCTACCTAGGGGGGAAACGGTTGAACCCAGGAGAGATAATAAAGAACTGGAATTATTCCCAGTAATTAATTAAATCATACCTGGAGTTGAGTCCTTTAGGTATTCTGGTGTCAAGTTTAAACATCCAGAATGCCTCTCGTTTGGCCAGTAATTTGCTGAGGTTTCCACGTCTGCTAGGCAGGACAACTTTTTCAATGATACACCATCTCAATGAACTAAGGTTATTGCCATGTTTACCATAGAAATGGAGTACCAATGGTGTAGTGGCTTTTCCTATGTTGAAAGATGACAAATGTTCTCTAAGTCTTGAGTTCATGTCCCTAGAGGTGAGTCCTACATATTGCAGATGACATTGGGTGCAAGAAATGAGATATATGACGTTGCTAGCTGTACAGTTGAGACAAGTTTTGATGTCAAAAGTTTGGCCGGTTGTATAAGACGTAAAATTATTAGTGACCTGAACAAAGTCACAGGGTTTACAACGTCTGCTGCCGCACTTATACATCCCACAATGTCTCAACCAAGAGCTTTGGTTAGTCTCAATCTTTTTAAGTTCTGTGGGTGCTAGGATACCCCCTAGTGTATTGCTTTTTCTATAGGAACATTTGAGCCCTTTCTCAACTGTGGTCACTAGTTTGTCGTCTGCAGCAAGTAAGGCGAAGTGTTTTTTTGACTATGCTGCATACTTTGTTGTACTCTGTACTGAATTGTGTGACGAAGTACACTCCTTGAGAAGATTTTGACCTGTCACACCTTGGTTTATCTTGTAAGAGTGTCTTCCTATCTATATGTTGAAGGGACCTTTTGGCCCTTGTAACATCGTGTGAAGGGTACCCTCTTTCTCGAAGTCTTTCTGACAGAGAATCAGCTTCCTTGTCATAGGTGGCTCTGTCAGAACAGTTTCTCTTTAGTCTGGTAAATTGTCCTTTGGCAACAGCGAATCTCATTTGTATGGGATGACTGCTGTTGCCATGCAACAGGGTATTCCCAGATATGGGTTTACGATAGACACTCATGGAAACTCCACTATCCTGGACACCTGTGAGAGTGAGATCCAAATAGTTAATATGCGTGTTATGTAACTCATAGGTGAATTTTAAATTCAAATCAAAAATTCTAAAAAAAGTGGCACATCTGACTGACTGCCTGACCATATCAAGAGGAGGTCATCAATGTACCTCCTGTAGAATTTGATGTCCTGTTTGAAGGGATTCCCATCTCCAAAGATGTGGCACAGCTCCCACCAACCTAGGTATAGGTTGGCGTACGAGGGAGCAAACTTGGCTCCCATGGCTGTGCCACATCTCTGGAGATAGAACTCTCCCTCAAACCTGAAGAAATTATGTGTCAGAAGGAACTCAATTACTGTAATGACGTAATTCTGAAACTCTGGGGAAAAATCGCTGTGATTTTGGAGGAAGGAGGAAACTGCTTGCAGGCCCTGCGTATGGGATATAGATGAATAAAGGGCTACTGCATCTATGGTTAACCATGCGTATTCGTCCTTCCATTCAAACGTCTCCAGAATATTGATTATATGCTTAGTGTCACGAACATATGACACTAGGGATAATACCATAGGTTGTAAAATCGAGTCGACCCACTGCGAGAGGTGCTCCAAAAGGGAGTCGATCCCACTCACAATGGGTCTACCTTGTACTTGTGTTATACTTTTGTGTACTTTTGGAAAATGATGGAAACAGGGAGTCCTGGGAAATTGTACATCTAGATATTTGACAGTCTTGTCATCCAGGAAACCCTGTTCCCTACCATCGTCCAAAATGTCTTTCAGTTGAGATTTAAAGATGTTAGTAGGATCCCTGTGGAGTTTTTCATAGTCATCTGTATTGTGAAGTTGACGTTTAGCCTCAGCAATATAATCACTCCTGTTCATTACGACTACCGCCCCGCCTTTATCGGCGGGGCGTATCACTATCTGATTGTTACCCCTAAGTTGAGCTAGGGCATTCTTCTGTTTAAGTGTAAGATTTTGTTTAACTTTTTTAGTTTCTTTTTGAAGCTTAATTAGGTCCATCTCAACTCTGTGTTGGTATGTTTCTAAAATTTGGCCTCTACTCATAATAGGATAGAAATTGTATTTTTCCATGAGTGTGGTACCTCTGTTGGTGAAATCTGTATCTGTGCTAGACTCAGTAGCTAGGGATTGAAGGGCAACTACGTCACACATTTCTGCAAAGTCACTGATGTTGTTAGTCATGGAGGGTATAGATGTAGCTCGCTCATCTGACATGGTATGTGTGCTGTAAAAATGTTTTTTCAGGGTCAGGTTTCTAATGAGACGATTAACATCTATAAGTGTTTGAAAAAGATTAAAATTGCTCGTGGGTGAGAAACCTAAGCCTAAAGCTAAAACTGAATGTTGTTGTGATGTCAAATTCACAGATGAAAGATTAATGACATTTGTGATCATTTGTATTTGCTCAGTGGTTTGTTCCCCCTGCGTGGATATCTGGCTTGACCGACTTTGGTCGATCCTCCATTGTGTGTTTGATCCAGGGCCTGTGGAAAAACCTGTTCCAGATCATTGGAGGCTAGACTAGTACTTGGTGTAGCCACAATAGGGGGGACAGTAGGCATATTTGTTGTGGTATATTGATTATTAGTGTATTCTTGTGAATGTTGCTCTTTATGTCTCACTATGGGTACATTTTCAGGAGCTGGGGCATATGTATGTTTATTCTTGAGTATGCCTGTAGGGATAGAGGGCATGTTCTGAGCAATAGGAGCAGCACTAGTCGTGGAAGGGGCAGCAGCAGACGTAGAGAGTTTATTACCCTCATCTGAGGAGCCATCATTATCGCTACTGGAAAAAGAGACATTTCTGGAATTAGATCTATGTCTTCTACGTCCTCTGCTGCCCCTCCGTGTGCCTGAGGGGAATTGATTTCGTCTATACTCTCCCCTTTGCTTACGATTCCAAATGTATACAGAGTCACTCTGATAATCTGAGCGATCTCTTAAAAATTTGGAGTGCTTATTTTCCATTATTAAGCTCTTGCCTCTTGCTACCATGCCCCTGAGAATAGAGTCAAATTTAGCAAACTGAGGGTCTGAAATGCGTTTGTCCATTTCCACTTGTAAATCCATAATCTCTTTTTTGATAGTGTCCAGTTGTTTGGATTTATAACTTCTCAGCATAATCATCAGTCGGGAAGAGCATTCGGAAAGAACCTCATTCCAATCTTTTACAAATTCTTTGTCGCTAGTATCCACATCAAAGGAAGGAAATTTGTAAAGTCTCAGTCCTCTGGGTATCATACCTTCTTGCATATATTTGTCGAAGGCCCACACATCCCATTGTACCTTGCACTCTTTTAGGAGTAAGGATTCCATTAATTCAAAAAGAGAACTGAGTGAAAGAACCTCCTTGCTGTCTGAAAAGATCTGTTCATAATCAGACTGATGATTGCTCCTAGCCGTAGCAGGCATTAGTGAGAAGAAATCTCTGTTGGTATTTGCTAGACTAGTATTAGACAGTTGGTTCTCCATGTTTTAAATAGATAGAGCTCTCAAAAGTCCCAAGTATGTGAAAACTTCACCTGCTTTATCCTTAAGGTACCTCCAGTAGTACCTGAGAGAACACGATATGAGCAGAGGAAGATAGCAGTCAGGTGAGCCACACTAACGTAATATATACAGCAATAGTCGTTGCGCTATGCAACTGCCCAAAAACCCCAAACAGTAAAAATGAATATAGTCACTTTAGATGCACACTCGCATACAAGCAGGCATTAGGTAAATTTGCAGATTCGTTGGAGACAATGGGAACACTGGCATGTCATATCTATATGCCAGACTCACCTCAAACTGGTGGTTCCTCAGCTCTCAAAAAACGAACTTCTGTCGGCTGACTCGTGCTGAACGATATGTGATGAAGTCGCTGTACAGTCGATAGCTGGTTCCGAGTCTGTGTATACTGCCGAGGAGCAGCAACGTCTTGGTCGGCGTTCACCTCCGTATCCACCTCCGTGTGAGTATATCGGAGAGATTGGGAGATCCGATAATGTGCAGCAGGTAAGTCTGCAACAGCGGCAACTTCGGCAACTTGGGGGGTGGGGCAGTTGCAAAGAGGGACTGGAGGAGCTCAGGAGCGGTAGCAAACCAGTTCTTAACATATCAAATTTAGTTTACGCTTTAAACCCCATTTGAATTGTCTTTTGCACATATTGGGTTTCTTCAATTATTCACTTTACACATTCCAGTTGTAGATATTGTTATTTGCTATCTCTAATACTATACTCAGGCTATGACACTTCCAAGCGGGCGGGTTGCTTTTCTTTTAAATTTTCTTTTAACCAATGAGAATCAACCTAAGGTGTTAAGTGCACCTGTCAGGCCCAGCACCTGTATGCTATGATTAAGGCTTCACAGCCGAAACGCGTAAGCCCTGGTGCTGCGCCTGCAATCGTGTCTATTTGCTTCTCCATGATTTCGCTGTTTTAATGAAGAATCAATAAATTTGTTAAATTTTACCGGAGCATCCAGTACTCTTTTTTCTGATGTTTACTACTCCAGGCCCACTGGTTTGCTACCGCTCCTGAGCTCCTCCAGTCCCTCTTTGCAACTGCCCCACCCCCCAAGTTGCCGAAGTTGCCGCTGTTGCAGACTTACCTGCTGCACATTATCGTATCTCCCAATCCCTCCGATATACTCACACGGAGGTGGATACGGAGGTGAACGCCGACCAAGACATTGCTGCTCCTCGGCAGTATACACAGACTCGGAACCAGCTATCGACTGTACAGCGACTTCATCACACATCGTTCAGCACGAGTCAGCCGACAGAAGTTCGTTTTTTGAGAGCTGAGGAACCACCAGTTTGAGGTGAGTCTGGCATATAGATATGACATGCCAGTGTTCCCATTGTCTCCAACGAATCTGCAAATTTACCTAATGCTGATACCTGCTTGTATGCGAGTGTGCATCTAAAGTGACTATATTCATTTTTACTGTTTGGGGTTTTTGGGCAGTTGCATAGCGCAACGACTATTGCTGTATATATTACGTTAGTGTGGCTCACCTGACTGCTATCTTCCTCTGCTCATATCGTGTATACAGCACAGTCAGCTATATATATGTGTGTATACAGCACAGTCAGCTATATATATATGTATACACAGCACAGTCAGCTATATATATGTGTGTATACAGCATAGTCAGCTATATATATATATATATATATATATATATATATATATATATATATATATATGGGTGTACACAGCACAGTCAGCTATATATATGGGTGTACACAGCACAGTCAGCTATATATATATGTGTATACAGCACAGTCAGCTATATATATATGTGTGTATATATATGTGTGTATACAGCACAGTCAGCTATATATACAGTATATGTGTGTATATATATGTGTGTATACAGCACAGTCAGCTATATATACAGTATATGTGTGTATATATATATATGTGTATACAGCACAGTCAGCTATTTATATATGTGTGTATATATATGTGTGTATACAGCACAGTCAGCTATATATACAGTATATGTGTGTATATATATGTGTGTATACAGCACAGTCAGCTATATATACAGTATATGTGTGTATATATATGTGTGTATACAGCACAGTCAGCTATATATACAGTATATGTGTGTATATATATGTGTGTATACAGCACAGCCAGCTATATATACAGTATATGTGTGTATACAGCACACAAAAATATTTTAAATGTTGAAAAAATATGTATCAAATTTACTTTTTTTTTTGGGGGGGGGGGGGGCTGCTTGGATTCTTGCACCTGGGCCCTGTGGTTTCTAGTTACCACTCTGCATGATGGCTTCCTATTTGTATACTCTCCACAATATATTTATGCTTTATAAATTATAGATAATCACTAGAGGTTTCAAGTGTTATTTGATCAATTTTTTATTAGAAAATATACTACAGTTCACTTGTCAGCTTAAACACAAACTTTTTCTTTAATGATTCAGATAAAGCATTCAATTTTAACCAACTTTTGTCCTCTCTGTATCTTTTGTTGAAAAGCACGGACGTAAGCTCAGGAGTGTGCACTTCTTTGGAGCACCATATGGCTGCTATTTTACAAGAATGTTATGTTTTTGCAAGAGCACTAGATGGCAGCACTGTTTCCTGCATGTAGTGCTCCAGATGCCTACTTAGGTATCTCTTCAACAAAGAATATCATAGCAACAAAGTACATTTAATAATAGAAGAAAATTGGAAACTTTTATTAAATTGCATGCTCTGTCTGAGTCACAAAATACGTTTTTTGGGTTTCATATCCCTTTAAATACCTTAATATTTTATATCCTCCTTAATCCTGCTGCATTAGTTTGCCTAGGCCAAATAAATACATTTTTGTTAAAGTATTTTGTTACAATAAGACAAATGACAACATATTGGAATAATGTCAGCATATTAATATGGCATTGTATGTCAAACCTTTTCAATGTACCATGCCATTACATAATAAATCTAGCTTTGGTGTATATCGAGTAACAAATCTCCGTGTAGGAATTACTAAACAACACCAACACCAGACCTTTTGTTGTTTAAAAAGATAAATAATCCCTTTATTACCCATTCCCCAGTTTTTCATAACCAACACAGTTATAATGATACACGTTTTACCTCTGTAATTACCTTGTGTCGTCTAAGGCATCTATTTATCAAAGCGTCAACTTACCTGCATTCAACGGCACCAATACGCTCGCCTAAGGTCGGCTAACATCGCTGCCGCGGACCTGAATACGCTCTCCAAAATTATCGAAAAAGCTGTCAAAAAGCCGCGCACCAAGTACAGCGGACTGTTGTTAACTAACAGTCATCGATCTCGCTGCTCTTCGGCTTTTTTACAGCTTTCTTGGTACCCTGTCACTAAACACCCACACTATACTTTACCCCCTAAACCGCCGCTCCCAGACCCCGCCGCAACTCTAAAAAATGTATTAACCCCTAAACCGCCGCTTCCGGAGCCCACCGCACCTAAATACAATTATTAGCCCCTAAACCGCTGCTCCTGGACCCCGCCGCAACTAAATACAATTATTAACCCCTAAACCGCTGCTCCCGGAGCCCACCGCCACCTACATTATAGTTATTAACCCCTAATCTGCCACCCCCTACACCGCCGCAACCTACATTATATTTATTAACCCCTAATCTGCCCCCCCTACACCGCCGCCACCTACCTACATTTATTAACCCCTAATCTGCCCCCCTACACCGCCGCCACCTACCTACATTTATTAACCCCTAATCTGCCGCCCCCAACGTCGCCGCCACTATATTAAATTTATTAACCACTAAACCTAAGTCTAACTTTATTATAATAGCGGTGCGGTCCGCTCGGCAGATTAGGGGTTAATAAGTGTAGGTAGGTAGCGGCGACGTTGTGGGGGGCAGATTAGGGGTTAATAAATATAATATAGGGGTCGGCGGTGTTAGGGGCAGCAGATTAGGGGTACATAGGGATAATGTAAGTAGCGGCGGTTTACGGAGCGGCAGATTAGGGGTTAATAATAATATGCAGGGGTCAGCGATAGCGGGGGCGGCAGATTAGGGGTTAATAAGTGTAAGGTTAGGGGTGTTTAGACTCGGGGTACATGTTAGGGTGTTAGGTGCAGACGTAGGAAGTGTTTCCCCATAGAAAACAATGGGGCTGCGTTAGGAGCTGAACGCGGCTTTTTTGCAGGTGTTAGGTTTTTTTAGCTCAAACAGCCCCGTTGTTTTCTACGGGGGAATCGTGCACGAGCACGTTTTTGAGGCTGGCCGCGTCCGTAAGCAACTCTGGTATCGAGAGTTGCAGTTGCGTTAAAAATGTTCTACGCTCCTTTTTTGGAGCCTAACGCAGCCATTCTGTGGACTCTCAATACCAGAGTTATTTTAAAGGTGCGGCCAGAAAAAAGGCAGCGTTAGCTACGCGGGTCGTTACCGACAAAACTCTAAATCTAGCCGTTAGGGTTTATATTTATTTTACAGGCAACTTTGTATTTATTTTAACTAGGTAGAATAGTTATTAAATAGTTATTAACTATTTAATAACTTCCTAGTTAAAATAAATACAAATATACCTGTAAAATAAAGCCTAACCTAAGTTACAATTACACCTAACACTACACTATAATTAAATAAATTAACTAAACTCAATACAATTAAAAAAATGTATCTAAAGTACAAAAAAACAAACAAACAAACAAACACTAAATCACAGAAAATAATAAAATAATTACAAGATTTTTAAACTAATTACACCTAATCTAATCCCCCTAACAAAATAAAAAATCCCCCCAAAATAAAAAAAAAGCCCTATCCTACACTAAATTACAAATAGCCCTTAAGAGGGCCTTTTGCGGGGCATTGCCTCAAAGTAATCAGCTCTTTTACCTGTAAAAAAAGAAATACAACCCCCCCTCAACATTAAAACTCACCACCCACACAACCAACCCTACTCCAAAACCCACCCAATCCCCCCTTAAAAAAACTAACACTAACCCCTTGAAGATCACCCTACCTTGAGAAGTCTTCACCCAACCGGGCCGAAGTCCTCAACGAATTCCAATCGGAATTGAGGTAGGAAAAATCCTATTGGCTGATGCAATCAGCCAGTAGGATTGAGCTCACATTCTATTGGCTGATTGGAACAACCAATAGAATGCAAGCTCAATCCTATTGGCTGATTGGATCAGCCAATAGGATTTTTCCTACCTTAATTCTGATTGGAATTGGAATTGAAGGGACGCCATCTTGGATGACGTCACTTAAAGGAACCTTCATTCTTCAGTCGCTGTCAAACAAAGAGGATGCTCCGCGTCGGATGTCTTGAAGATGGACCCGCTCCGCGCCGGATGGATGAAGATAGAAGATGCCGCTTGGATGAAGACTTCTGCCCGTCTGGAGGACCACTTCTGCCCATCTGGAGGACCACTTCTGCCGGATTCGTTAAGGACTTCGGCCCGGTTGGGTGAAGACTTCTCAAGGTAGGGTGATCTTCAAGGGGTTAGTGTTAGGTTTTTTTAAGGGGGGATTGGGTGGGTTTTAGAGTAGAGTTGGTTGTGTGGGTGGTGGGTTTTAATGTTGGGGGGTTCTATTTCTTTTTTTACAGGTAAAAGAGCTGATTACTTTGGGGCAATGCCCCTCAAAAGGCCCTTTTAAGGGCTATTTGTAATTCAGTGTAGGGTAGGGCTTTTTTTATTTTTGGGGGCTTTTTTATTTTGTTAGGGGGATTAGATTAGGTGTAATTAGTTTAAAAATCTTGTAATTATTTTATTATTTTCTGTAATTTAGTGTGTTTTTTTTTGTACTTTAGATATTTTTTTTTTAATTGTATTTAATTGTATTTAGTTTAGTTAATTTATTTAATTATAGTGTAGTGTTAGGTGTAATTGTAACTTAGGTTAGGTTTTATATTACAGGGAAATTTGTCTTTTTTAACTAGGTAGTTATTAAATATTTAATAACTATTTAGTAACTATTCTACCTAGTTAAAATAAATACAAAGTTGTCTGTAAAATAAATATAAACCCTAAGATAGCTACAATGTAACTATTAGTTATATTGTAGCTATCTTAGGGTTTATTTTACAGGTAAGTATTTAGTTTTAAATAGTAATACTTTAGTTAATGATAGTAATATTTATTTAAATTATATTTAAGTTAGGGGGTGTTAGGGTTAGGGTTAGACTTAGGTTTAGGGGTTAATAAATTTAATATAGTGGCGGCGACATTTGGGGCGGCAGATTAGGGGTTAATAAATGTAGGTAGGTGGCGGCGGTGTAGGGAGGGCAGATTAGGGGTTAATAAATATAATGTAGGTGGCAGTGGGCTCCGGGAGCGGCGGTTTAGGGGTAATAAGTTTATTTAGTTGCAGCGGGGTCCGGGAGCGGCGGGATAGTGGTTAATAACTTTTATTTAGGTGGCTTAGATTAGGGGTTAATAAGTATATTGTAGGTGGCAGCGGTGTAGGGGGGGGCAGATTAGGGGTGTTTAGACTCGGGGTACATGTTAGGGTGTTAAGTGTAAACGTTCCCATAGGAATCAATGGGATATCGGGCAGCAGCGAACATGAGCTTTCGCTGCTTTCCGACTCCCATTGATTCCTATGGCATCCGCCGCCTCCAGGGCGGCGGATTGAAAACTAGGTACGCTGGGCCAGAATAGTGGCGAGCGTACCTGGTAGTTATTTGATAACTTACAAAAGTAGTCAGATTGTGCCGAACTTGTGTTCGGAACATCTGTAATGACGTAAGCATCAATCTGTGTCGGAATGAGTCCAGCGGATCGTATGTTACGTCATAAATTTCTACTTTTACCGGTTTGATAACTAAGGAGAATCAGGCTCGCCACAAATACGCTGCGGAATTCCAGCGTATTTGCGGTTGACGGCTTGATAAATAGATGCCTAAGCCTCTGCAGACTGCCCCCTTATTTCAGTTCATTTGACAGACTTTTATTTTAGCCAAAAAGTGCTTTCTCCTTGGTAAATTCACGTGCGTGAGCTCAATGTTATCTATGTGAAACACATGAACTAATTCCCTCTAGTGGTTAAAAAAAGTCAAAATGCTTTTAGATTAGAGGCAGCCTTCAAGGTCTAAGAAATTAGCATATGAACCTCCTTGGTTTATTTTTTTAAGGATTCCAAAAGTTTCATTTTTTGCATATAATTAAATTATCACAAACCAATCTACATAACTTAACAATCAAAACGTACCCATTTTGACCTTAAAACAAGCGTTATCAGCGTAATAAAACGCTATATTTTATTTGGCAAAAAAACGTCATAGAAGCCAAACCCCCTTTTATGGTGCCTTCCATACAAAATCGTGTCTCCAATCACAATGCTTTTTCGTGCATATGATTAACGCATTGTCTCGTCACCCGGCGAGTGCGCAATACAATCCGGCCTTTCGTGCATAAGCAGATTGCTGCTTTGATACCACAGTAAACCGAATGCAGTAAATTCCACAGTAAACCGACGTGTTAGATTGCGCATGCGCAGTACAGACGAAATCGGCCATCTTGATAATTCAGGTTATCGTGAATGATTCGTTATTCAAAATACAGCTTATAACGGTGGGTTTGGAATTCAATTAATTTTAGCAGCAGAATATTCAGAGAACGGTATAAATATGACAAGCAAAGCTTATTAGAAATATCATTATCAAAGATGGATATAGCAATTTAAGTGTCCCTTTAACTAAGAATACCAAACGAACAAAGCAAAATTGGTGATAAAAGTAAATTTGAAAGTTGTTTAAAATTACATGCCCTATTTGGATCATGAAAGGTTTTTTTGGACTTGACTGCCCCTTTAAAGGAAAGAAGCAGGAAAGAAGAAAGAAAGGTATGAGAGAAATTCCTTCGGACCCGTGCGTGCCTTGTGGAGTTTTCTGTATTCTCTCAGACTTATGTGGCTACTAACTGAAAAGTGGGTTTGAGGTATACAGCTGTAATGTAGAGACAAGTAATTGTTTTCTTTATATTGTTAAATGGAGTCAAATGTAATCCAGTAAAACCAGATCTTGTGGAAAGCTTCTTGAGTGTCTTGTAGTATTGCTGCTTGTGCTGACATGTTGTAAAAGTGTCTGATTTTGTTCAATATCTCATCCCAAGAGGGAGCCCCTTCCTTCCAGTGGCGAGCTATACATTTTCGTGTGGCTGTGCATAATATCTTAATAAATTGATTAATATATTTATTAAATTCCCTCAAGAGTTTATGTAATAGAGCTGGACCTATGGATAGTTGTATTAGGCTGTTTAGGATGGTACTTAAAAAACAGTGATAGTGTATTCCAAATTCCTCTTGAGTGAGGAGTCCCACCACATGTGTCTTTATGTGCCCTCCTGTCCATAATATCCTCTGTAACAAAGTTTGGATCGATTTTTAGTGGTGTGTGAGGTAATAATGTGAGTGAGGTGCCATCTGAAGACTGTTTTAATACAGCTTTGCAACATGTCGGCACTCAATAGTCCCTTACATGCATTATATATTAAATTATTCCAGCTTGGTATGTTTAGATCTATATTTAGGTCCGCTTGCCATTTAAGTTGTAGAGTTGTTTTAGTGTTCTGTGTGGCCAATTGAATCATTTGATATAATTGAGTGATAGTTTTCCTGGGTCTAATATCGGAGCTACACATAATTTCTAGAGTAGTAAATGGACTTCCTTTTGAGGAGGACAGGTATTCATGTATAGTGGAAGAGAGTTGTAGGTATAAGAACCAATGCAGTTTAATGGGGTTTAGATTGTCCTGTAACTGAGTGTAGGTCAGTAATTTACCTTTGTCCATCACATCTGCTATTCTATAGAGGCCTCTATTTTCCCCCTTTTTTTAAAAAGGTTCTGGGCAGACTTTAGTATACATTTTAGGGGAGTCTTAAGTGACCTCTTAGGTAGTAAATTAAGGGATGAAGTTATTTTGGACCAGGTTTTAAGCATAAAATCTGTGATTGGGAATTTATTGTGGTGTTGATTTATTATACGTTGTGGATCCCATAGAACTAATTATTGTAAATGGGAGTCATGAATGTCTGTTTCTATTGTAGTCCATCTGATCTCCTCTTCCATTTTATTGAGGAGAGCAGTTTGGGCTAACCTGGCTGCCTGATAGTAATGTCTGAGATTTGGTGCCCCAATTCCTCACAGTTTTCTGTGTCTTGTGAGAAAAGCTTTGGGTATTCTAGCTTTTTTGGTGCCTCTTATAAAACTATTTCAAATTAATATATTTAAAGGGACAGTCTAGTCAAAAATAAACATTCATGATTCAGATAGGGCATGTAATTTTAAACAACTTTCCAATTTACTTTTATCATTAATTTTGCTTTGTTCTCTTGGTAGTCTTAGTTGAAAGCTTCTTTTTTATTTTAAAAATATATATAATTATTTTTTTGTAAAATATATCTATACCTATATATATATATGTGTGTGTGTGTATATATATATATATACATACATATAGTTGAAAGCTTCTTTTTATTTTAATATATATATATATATATATATATATATATATATATATATATATATATATATACAGTATATATATATATATATATATATATATATAACAATTTTTTTTTGTAAAATGTATACTGTATCTATGTTAGAAGAAAAGAAGAAAAAAATGTACTTATAGCACTCTTGCCACAAGATTAACGGTGTAACAACACCAAGAGTGGCAGTGTTATACGAACAACTGACACTCACATGCCAAGACCTCTGCCAAAGTTTTATAATCTATATCGACCTCAATGTCAGATAAACTGTTTTATTAGCAGTGTCAAAAACATTAAAGGATAATTCTTATTTCTATAGAAAATAAGTAACAAAATAAACATAAACATAGAATCATACCACTTCCTGGCATAACACTCTAAGACCTTAGTCCATATGTAGTGTAACAAAATTATAATACATAAGCCTCCAAACATATTAAAAAAACTAGATCAAAATAAAGAAAATATACAAGGTGGCTAAATTAGGGAGGCTCCAGATCTCATACAATACTGTTCCGGTGCTGCCGAACCAGAGTCCTTGGAGAGTCTTTGGTGATATCCTCACCAATGTAATACTCCGAATTGTGCTCCACAGTGTAACGGCCCCATAAAAGACAAAGCACTGAAACATCCATGTGCTGGAAAAGTTGAGCGAAACACTGACGAAGCCGTCTAAGGTGAAACAATTGTTGCTTTAACAAACTACAAACTACAGTCTACCTTTCCTGGCATTTTAAGAGGAGGTCTCTGATCTATCATCAAGTACGTCGAGAATCCTGTTGGTTTAATACCAGCCTCTCTTCAGGATATACGCATATTGGCCCATGCACTGTGGAAAGTAGAGCTGTGTGGAAGTACTCCTGCCCCTCGGTTGCTCAGTATTGTGGCGGCTCACCCTGCTCTTAGCCAGCAACAATTAGGGGAGGGCTCACATTGACACAGTATTACCGGAGCTAGCGGCTATGAGATGTGGTAATTACCAGAACTTGTACAGAATCTTGTGAGCATTTCGCTCAACTTTTCCAGCACTTGGATGTTTCAGTGCTTTTCTTTTATGGAGCTGTTACACTACGGAGAACTATACGGAGTATTACATCGGTGAGGATATCACCAAAGACTCTCCAAGGACTCTGCATCGGCAGCACCAGAACAGTATTATATGAGATCTGGATCCTCCCTAATTCAGCCACCTTGTATCTTTTCTTTATTTTGATCTAGTTTTTTGATTCGTTTGGTGGCTTATGCATTTTAATTTTTTTACACTACTTATGAACTAAGGTCTTAGAGTGTTATGCCAGGAAGTGGTTTGATTCTATGTTTATTTTTATTTTGTTACTTATTTTCTACAGTAATAAGAATTATCCTTTTATGTTTTTGACACTGCTAATAAAACAGTTTATCTGACATTGAGGTTGATATTGATTATAAAACTTTGGCAGAGGTCTTGGCGATGTGAGTGTCAGTTGTTCTTATAACACTGCCACTCTTGGTGTTGTTACACCGTTAATCTTGTGGCAAGAGTGCTAACTATAAGTACATTTTTTTCTTCTTTTCTTCTAACAATATATTTTTATATTTTACCTAAGCACCAGTCTAGATTTGACCTTTTGTCCACGTCATTACCAGTGCCCTGTTTACTTGTCCTATTTATTGTATATACTGTATCTGTACCTAAATACATAAATATATATATGTGTGTGTATATATATATATATATATATATATATATATATATTTTTTTTTGTATAGCCTTTTCCATTCAAATATCTTGCCATGTACCATACACCTTAGAGCCCTTTAACTTTTTATTAATATTTACATGAATATTTTTTATTAGATAGTGTATATAGATAGATAGATTGCGCTTGGTGGTGCGCGTTCACTTTTAATGTGTAATACGTGTGCAAGTTAACGCAGGAGCTAACGATAGTGCGCCACATCTAAACTAGCCCTAAGTGTTTTATGTTGTTTACTGTGTGAAAAAGCATTAACCGAAAACTATTAATTTAATATTTTATTGTTCTACAGCTCCAGAAGTATTTAACATATCATTTGTGTTCCCAAATGGCGACAGATACGGTAAGATATTAAAACTAAATATATATAATACTCCAATTAGAAAGATACCACTATCTCCAAACGGGAAGTGCTGAGATCCACAAATTGATGTTTGTAGCTTCCCTTAAGGCCACCAGAACGCTTCCTGGACGGAGGTTATTTACGGCGACCCCTTTTCTTCTCCCTTTTCTCCTCTCCCTTTATTCTCCTCCCCCCCACCTTTTCTTTTCCCTTCCCCTCCCTCTCTCAGACAGAACTATAACTAAGTAATTGTTAATAATGTGATTGTATCCAATGCTGTCACTATTTTTCTTTTTCGATTGCTTCTGACCATTTTTTTTTCTTTAAGGGCAATTTAATGATATGTTTGGACTTTTTTGTTAAACAGATTTACATTATATGAATACAATCCTAGTACATCAAAATGATTAAAACATTTTGAGCTTAAGGACCTATAGTGTCCAAAGAAATCTGGTCCAAAAGCACAGAGTGGGATGATTTTGACCTTGATCTTTGGTATTGTTTTTCTGCATTCTCATCATATAGGGCTAGATTGCAAGTGGCGCTGTATTTTTTTTCACAATCACGAAATCTCTGCTAGAGTTAAGCTTTTTGCGACAGTCATGTTGCGCTCGTATTAGAGGTAACCTGAATAGCGCGAAAATCCTAACTTAAGTTTTCATGTGCGCGTGCATGTATTCCCCTATAGAAATCAATGGAGGAAAAAAATTAACACCCAAGATAGCGCAAACACCATCACATTTTAGCATTCACTATAGAAGTCAATGGAGAAAACAAATTGTTGAAAGATAAATCTAACACCCATCACGCAAACAACATAGCATATTCGCATTAGCAAATGTAAAAAGTTTACAGTAAATACATAGTTAAAATCTTTATTAAATATGAAAACTGCATAAATATATTTTTACATCTTTTTATCTACTTAATGGCAAAGAACTTTAATGCACTTATATATATGTATGTGTTTATATGTGTGTATATATGTCTGTAAATACATATATACAGATATAAATACATATATATATATTTATATATATAATATAAAAAGAAAACTAGTAACTCTTAAACCAGAACAATGGGATAGGTACAAATCAATAAACCAAGGTTATTACTCTCTTGGAGAAAACCAGACAGATAACAGGTATTGGTGTTTGAATTATTTATCTGCAATTCTGCAATCAAATTATAACAAAAAACAGTTACAATTCTATATTATGTGTGGCAACAGTTAATAACTAAATATCTGAAAGTCCCATATTTCAAGATGAGCCGTAATTATAACCCTATATAGAGGCCTCTATTTTAAGGGAGTAGAGATTGAGAGCTTTATCCTGGTTAATATATCGAAACAGTCAAGTTCCATTACTTAGTTCCCAGTAAAGTAAGTGTCCCACAGTATATATGAAAGCTTTAAATGACTCTTTAGAGATGACAGGTAAACTGAACAATTTCCACTGGTAATAAAATTTTCACCACAGCAAACATAGCAGTATTGGCGATTTCCTTAAGATCGACTTAGGACCCAGTATACCAATGTCAGTATGGAAAAAACAGGTGCATAGAAGGGTTCCGCTGTTTAATCACATTTTTTTCCAGCATGAATATAGCGGTTTTGGCTGTTACCCTAAGATCGACTTAGGACCAAGTGTGATAATGACAGTCTTTTTCCACTTCTTATAAACAGAAATAGTATTACCTGTTCTTCCGTCTCCAAATTGGGCAAAATATTAAAGGCACTTAGTGGTAAATTCCACGCCTTACTTGTATGCAGGTCGCTTGACTCTTTTACTCCCTACGGCTTGTAACCTGATCAGGGCTTCAGCGTGTGCTCGGCAGAGATCAGCTGTTTCTCCACCGGCATTCCAAAACAGCTACGCGCGTTTCACCCACAAAGCATTGGGCTTCTTCTTCATTTAGTTCTGTCATGTTTTAAGAAAGATTTATTTCCCTAAATTCCCTGTCACCTTAACTGTGCAATCTCCGTGCACAGATAAAGGGGAATATACTGGGGGAAACCCCACTAATCCTTTTATTTTTGGGAGACTTTATATATCAATGTAGTGCTGATATAATAATTTTATATAATTTTCTTGTCTTCAGTAGAAGCCTTTCTGATATTGTGCACACATGAGCATACTTTAGGCTTTAGTCTCTATTGGGGAATGCACAGTTAAGGTGACAGGGAATTTAGGGAAATAAATCTTTCTTAAAACATGGCAGAACTAAATGAAAATGAGTGGGACTATGATGTAAATGATACATTCATGATACCAACAGCAGGGGGAACCACACTACAAACAACACCAGAAAACACTAGTATATATAAAACTTTCAAATATTATAAGAAAGAAATTATTAAAGGAACAGAGGTTGAAATGGGAAATTTCTAGTTTGAATAAATATATAGAATCAGAAATGATACCAAGAGGACTTAGAATTAGGAAAAAACCTGGCACCAACTTAAATGACCCACTTTTGGAAAATTTTAAAAAGAAATGGGAAGAATATGCAAGTGAGTGTTCACAAAAATGGATGAAATTAATGATAGAAGAAAACAAACTAAGATTAACACAGATCGAAACAGAATTAACAGAGATAAAAAATAATTTAGATACATGGAAAGAGAATGAGGAATATGAGAAACAGCTAGGAATGGTAAAGATGGAAATAAGGAAAGTACAGGATGCAATTAAATTTAGAAAGAAAAGAAAATTCCAAAGGGATTGGGCAGACTATAATGAGAACAAAGTTTATGATTACACAGGGAGTATGACAAGTGGCTCAGAAACAGAAAATTCAAGTGGGGATGAACAACAAAACACAAAAACATTTAGAGAGAAACAAAAGTTTTTTAGCCCCCAAAACAAACACAAAAGGAGAAGGGGGGGGGGGGGGGGAGGAAACATAAACAGCCAAAGTTGGAGGAGAAGATACCAAACAAGATTTCAACAGAAGGAGAGACAGAACAAATAAATGTTGTAAATCTATCTACAAAACTTCTAAAAAAAGAACACATAGAATTACTTAGTAAAGGCTTCACCTTCTCACCGACAGCAAAGTGTGACAAATTCACTTTGGTTAAAGATCTCAACTTATTTGCAAGAAAAATTATTTTGAAAAAACAATATAAACATAAGCAAAATATACAAGCTTTGAACATGCATGAATTAGAATCTCTAAGAAGTTTAGAAGCCCTAGAAAAGGAAAGTATACAAGTGAATTCACAGGAAGAGGTAGAAGAAGTAATAACTAATATTGGTTTCAGTAATCTGAAACCAAAATCAGAATATATGCCACCACTTTCATCAGTTCCACTAGTTCATAATTTTGTAAAAATGGTAGAAAAAGATATAAACCTTTTAGATGTAGATAGTGACTTTGTGGATAATATAACTCAGAAACAAAGACAAGCAATGAGAGAACTAAATGAGGATACATCTATTACAATAAAGCCATCTGATAAAGGTGGAAATGTGGTGGTACTTAACACCAAAGATTACATTGATGAATGTGAAAGACAACTAAAATATAAGAAACAATATAAACTTCTAAAATCTGACCCAACCCAAAGATATAATGATCAATTGAAATCTATACTTTCTAAGGCCTTAGAAGATAATTTGATTACTAAAAAAGAATTTCAATATCTTTGTCAAATACCCTACAGTACCGACATTTTATACCATCCCAAAACTCCATAAAGGGAAACTCCCCCCACCTGGGAGACCAATAGTTTCAGGACAAGGATCAATCACAGAAAACATCTCCCAATATGTAGACTTCTGCTTACGCCCACACTTACAAAATCTTCCATCATACATAAAAGATACTCTGGATGTCCTCAAAACATTAGATGACATTACAGTCAAACAAGACACAATTTTGGTAGCAATAGATGTAGAAATGCTATACTCCTCAATCCCACACAATTTAGGAATAGAAGCATGTAAATTTTATCTACAACAAAGAGGACCAATATATGAGAAACACAGAGTTTGTTTTAGAGTTACTAAAATTTATCTTGGAACACAACTTTTTCATATTTAATGGTAAATACTATGAACAGATATTAGGAACAGCGATGGGCACATGCTGTGCCCCAACCTATGCCTGCCTTTATTTGGGCAAATGGGAACGAGATTGTGTTCTTGATAGTGAATTTAATCAGAATAATAGTATAGGAGTATGGTTAAGATTTCTGGATGATATCCTAGTTATTTGGGAAGACACAGAAGAAAATTTAATTAAATTTATGGAAAAATTAAATCTCAATACATGGAACTTGAAATTCATATTTACACAAAATAAATCGACCATTTCATTCCTTGATTTAAATGTGATGTTAATTCAGAACAGAATAGAAACATCCACTTTTAGGAAACCCACAGCAGGAAACACACTGCTAGCTTATAATAGCCATCACCCACAAGCTTTAATAAATAATATACCTTATGGACAGTATTTAAGACTAAAAAGAAACTGTTCAGAAGATGAGAACTTTAGATTGGAAGCCAGGGATCTCAAAAATAGATTCAGAGACAGAGGATACCCTGAAAAAACTTTAAAATTATCTTACAATCGTTCTAAACTCAAAACTAGAGAGGATCTACTATATATGAGCAATGAGAATAAATCATTAGATGCAAACCCTGTAAGATTTATAACAAATTACCATAATAAATGGCAAGCAGTAAAAAGAATTCTAGAAAGACATTGGCGCATTTTAAAAGCAGAACCATCTTTAGCGGATATTATATCAGATAAACCATCTTTAACAGCTAGAAAAGCTAATAATCTAAAAGATAATCTAGTAAGGAGCCATTTTAGTAATAAATCTAAATCATCTTGGTTAGAAAGATGGAGGAATAAAGATGGTAATTATAAATGTAGCCACTGTTCAGTTTGCCAGAATATGGCAACAGACAGCAAATTTACTAACAAAAATGGCAAAATACAACAAGTTAAAGGGCATATATCTTGTGGTAGTGAGGGAATTGTATATATGTTATTCTGCAAGTGTCCCATGTACTACATAGGAAAAACCTATAGGGAATTACGGGAACGTATAAAGGAACATAAAAGAGACATATATTTAACTTTTTTCGATAAGGTTTAAAAATGTTTTGGAAAGATATTATGTTCTTGTATTAACTATAACAGATTGGTAACATTGTGGCAACATAATATTGTAATGTTAAACACATCTTTCACACCTGGCAATTAAAGTGAGAAAAAGGAGGAGTTTTCAGGCAGACTTAAGGCAACACAGATCTGCAAGTAATTACAAACTCAGCCGGAAGAAGCCCAATGCTTTGTGGGTGAAACGCGCGTAGCTGTTTTGGAATGCCGGTGGAGAAACAGCTGATCTCTGCCGAGCACACGCTGAAGCCCTGATCAGGTTACAAGCCGTAAGGAGTAAAAGAGTCAAACGACCTGCATACAAGTAAGGCGTGGAATTTACCACTAAGTGCCTTTAATATTTTGCCTTATTTGGAGACGGAAGAACAGGTAATACTATTTCTGTTTATAAGAAGTGGAAAAAGACTGTCATTATCACACTTGGTCCTAAGTCGATCTTAGGGTAACAGCCAAAACTGCTATATTCATGCTGGAAAAAAATGTGATTAAACAGCGGAACCCTTCTATGCACCTGTCTTTTCCATACTGAAATTGGTATACTGGGTCCTAAGTCGATCTTAAGGAAATCGCCAATACTGCTATGTTTGCTGTGGTGAAAATGTTATTACCAGTGGAAATTATTCAGTTTACCTGTCATCTCTAAAGAGTCATTTAAAGCTTTCATATACTGCGGGACGCTTACTTTACTGGGAACTAAGTAATGGAACTTGACTGTTTCGATATATTAACCAGGATAAAGCTCTCAATATCTACTCCCTTAAAATAGAGGCCTCTATATAGGGTTATAATTACGGCTCATCTTGAAATATGGGACTTTCAGATATTTAGTTCTTAACTGTTGCCACACATAATATAGAATTGTAACTGTTTTTTGTTATAATTTGATTGCAGAATTGCAGATAAATAATTCAAACACCAATACCTGTTATCTGTCTGGTTTTCTCCAAGAGAGTAATAACCTTGGTTTATTGATTTGTACCTATCCCATTGTGCTGGTTTAAGAGTTACTAGTTTTCTTTTTATATTATAAACCAATTCTAACTCTCCGTGCACAGATAAAGGGGAATATACTGGGGGAAACCCCACTAATCCTTTTATTTTTGGGAGACTTTATATATCAATGTAGTGCTGATATAATAATTATATATATATATATATATATATATATATATATATATATATATACACACACATATTTAGACATGCATATGTATATATCTCAATGTTAAAGCCCTTTGGCTGCCTTTTTTTTCTAACACCCGATATCTCATATCTTTGACCCCTTATAACTTTTTTGTGCAATATTTTTTTGTAATAATTTTTATTAGGCAGTGTTAATATGAGTGTAACTGTCCTTTTTGTAATGCATTTTTGAAGTGTTTTGTGCAAATGTATTTGTTTCAGAAAACAGTTAACCACAGCTCTGAGATTGCGGTAAGGATTGAAGCGTAAATGGCGATTGTGCTACTGCACAATTAAAAAGGCTTGCGAAAAGACGATATCGCTTGCGCAAAACCGTTTGCTCCTCACTTGTATCATGAATGTTTAATCTTGATTTTACTGTTGCTTTAATTCTTGATACCAAAACTCAGAATCTAACACATTTCATTCTAGAAGGTGAATGTACAAAAACACTATCAGGATCCTTAGAGAGAAATGGAACAGGGGTTCATACAAGCCAGCAAGGATTTGTGTACTTAGGATCCTGGAAGAACGATAAGGTAACAATTTATGTTTAACTGAGAAACAAATATTGTTTTTGTTGAAGAAAACGGCTTAAATGGTTTATATGTGAAATTCTAATACATACAGTGGAAATAAAAGGATGTGAGCCATGTAGAATTACCTTGATTTCTGAATAAATTGGTCAAAATAAACAAATGACAAACACTGTTTGCTTAAACTAATAACACACAAACAATTGAAGTTTTAATGTCTTTATTAAATACACTGTGCAAACATTCACAGTGCAGGATGTAAAAAGTAGGTGAACTCTTGGGCAGCATTTACATAGCTGCCAATAATAAATAATTGGAGCCCATTAAAGGGACAGTCAACCCAAAATTTCAAATAGGTAATTCCTATAAACTTTCTAACGATTATTCATTTGAACTATAGGGAAGTGTAGTGATAAAGTGAGGGCGCTAGCAATAGCTGAAGGAATAAGTGGAAAAATCTAATTGTGTAAAGTTTCCTAAATTAGGAAAGTGTGATGTGCATTAATAAAGCAAGTGCAAAGGGTATAAATATTTCTTAATTCTGAAAAGGAGTATAATATAGGAAGATTGGAGCAATATATGAAATAAAGTCCTGTGTCTAATGTGAGGTAAATAAGGTATGCAGATATTTCTGCTAGTTTACAGGATAGTCTATATTATAAATAGATTAAGATGTGCCATAAATAGTGAATGTGTAGCGGCCAGTAATTAGTTTGATAAAGGTACAATTTGTATATATTATAGCAAATTATGTGTTCGTTAATATTGAGTACAATATGCAAAGGAGGATTAGATATACTTATAAACTATACTACAGATCACCTACAATTTAATAAAAATGACACAGTATTTAAGTCAAAAAAGAGGTAATTTATTTAAAATACAAACAAATAATTCAAAGACCTTATAAAATATTAGGGACGTCTCCCCATAAAGTTATCATGATATCTTATTGGTTTACCTATATGCAAAACTTTATAGATACATCAATATGATCAAACAATGGTCCCAATATAAACATTTGTGGCAATTTCCACCTTAAACAAGTTGTATTGTGTAGTTTATCGATTGCAAAGGAAAACAGTTCTTTTAATGCTTTGTTAAACACTGCCCGTTAGTGTCAAACACGCAGTGATATCGTAACAGATGGACACATTAGAATTTGCAGCGTGATAAGTTTCTATAATGTGTCATTGGTTTTTGGTTACTTTATAACTAATATGAGCAACTGCCCTTAGTGCTGTGCACGCAGTTGTGATATAGCCTTTGTTTGTAAACACTTAACGTTGTGAATAGTCTTTAAGATATGCCATCAAAGTAAAGTTACCTGTTTCTTTCAAGTTTCTGACATCTTGATAAAGCTCTGGATAAGAGCGAAATGCGTCGATCTGTGTGACTTGATTGTTTATAATATTTAAGAACTTTTTATATTTTGTCAATCTCAGGAAAAGATTGTACATTTTTAACCCGGGTTATTAATACACTTTCCTCACTGCATACTTTCAACCAATCTACAGGAAAATCAAGCCAAACTGCGTGCATAGCACTAAGTGCAGTTTTTATTTCAAGTGGTATATCACTATTCACAAGTAAAGTGACAACGGACCAGACCGGAAAAAGTTTTTTCACATAATCTCCTCCCACAGGGAGTGTGACGTCAGACGCCAACACATGCGGCAGGGTTGAGAGTACTGCCAGCTAAGCGGTTAGACGGACCGCTTCTACGAAAAAGACACTTGTCAGAAACTTGAAAGAAACAGGTAACTATGAAACTACCCGTATGATCAGGGACAGGATATGCCATCATCGCTCCAACATACGTTGCAAGAATTTTGAAGCCCCGGTGTCCCACCACTTCTTAAAATGTGGGCACCAGATAAGTCAATTAAGATGGCAAGTAATTGGTAGTTTGGGTCCCCAGAGAAACGGTAATAACAGAGAAAAAGTATTGAAACAAAAAGAAATGTACTGGATATTTGAACTAGGGAGTATGGAACCCAATGGGCTAAATAGAGATTATGACTGGTCAATTTTTCTGTAAAATTTAATTTAAGTTTGTAATAAGATCCTGGTAGAAGTAAATCCATTATAAATACATATGCTATTTTATTGAAGTGGGTTATTAAATAACTTGTACAAACAATGCCAGTGTATATAGTGAGTTAAGTATATAAAATGAATTGACCTGTTATGTAATTATATGAATTTTGTATTTAGAATGAACTGGCTGTATATATTCTAAACTAGCAAATTATGTGACAGATAAAGTAAAGACATCCCGTATGAGCAAACAAATTTAAATACATAGTTACATTTTATTATGTAATTTTGTAATGTTTTTAAAGTGTCATATTTTTGATGATCAGTAGATGGCAGCAGAGCCACTAAGTGGAGTGGTTGGCGCGAAACTGAGGGTTTTAAATTACTGTAGAGTGATTCAATGTAACTAGCATGAGTAAGAGTGGCAACACTCGAAACGTCGCTGTTTTATGTCTGTAATTTAACAGAGAATAAAGGAATTTAAGATATACAGTGCTGTGGACAAGTCTGTATATACTACTGTGATTGGGGGAGCCTGGCAGAGTCTCTGTCTTCACGTGCACTGGACTCCTTTTTGGTTGCTGTACTAACAAGTCGTTACAGTGTGAGATTCTAATAGGATTAGCCATGATGATATCAGAATAGGAGGCGTTACGTTACGCATAAAGGGTATATAAGGGTATATAAAGCCGCAGAAGGGGCGGCGCCTCCACTTTTGAAAAAGCTGTAAGGTGAAACATGTTAAAGGGTGGAAACAGGACCAATGGGTATCCTGTATTTTAACTAAGTCAGCGATTAGCCTTTACTCTAAAATTAGACCTCATTGTAATCATAGTGTTGCGGTGGTGATTACCACTTAATCTGGGCACAGCCCTGTATAGACTGTGACTATGCAATGCTAAGTCCTCAATAGCAGCCTAACTGATTTATTTAATGGCTCTTTTCCTATGTACTGATTCACCACAGTGAGAACCACTGTGTACACATAGATTCTCATAGATGTTAGAAACAGTGTTGCTTATTATTATGTGGCTAACTTTGACACACTGCTTCTATACTTAGACTGTATATGAGATTATAGTGTTGCGGTGTTGATAATAAACTTAATCCGGGTGCAGCCCTTAACATACTGGAACTATGCAAAGGTAAGTTCCCAGTAGTAGGAATACTGGTTTATTTAATGGCTGCTTTCTAATGTACTCACTCACCGCAGTGATAACCACTTTTATTGATTAAGACCCCTATAGGAGTTAGAATCAATGTTGCTATTCATAAATTCAGTTTACTCAAATACACTGTGAACAACTCTTAATTTTGAGGATTGATACGAGCATTCTATACTTAGATACTTACGAGCTAATCACACATGCCTATTTAAATATCTTAGGAGTTGCACTTTATAACTTACTCTCTCACAGGTAGTGCTTGATATAATTATCTCTCCATTGGAATTATAGACCCTGTTAACTATGTGTATTGCACTACTCCGTGTTGTTGATACCTAGCAGGTTATTCTGGCATCACTGTAAAGTACTACTTTTTCACGATTAGTGGTTGATATTATGTACCCTATAAGGGAACATAGACGCACACTGAGTCACTATAACCATTTTGTGTTCATTTCAACAATCATATAATGCACATTATACGATCAACTCATTGATAGAGTATTTCCAAATATGCTCATAATTTTTAAGCTTTTGATCTAAGCTTGATCAGTAACCTTTAGTAATATATACGCTCACTATACACAAAGAGGCCTACTTATCAAGCCGTCAACCTCAAATACGCCGGAATTCCGCAGCGTAATTGTGGAGAGCTTGATTCCCCTTAGTTATCAAAGCCTACAGACCGGCAAAAATTGAAATTTATGACGTAACATACGATCCGCCGGTCTCAGTCTGACACAGATCGATGCTTACATCACTACAGATGTTCCGAATGCAAATTCGGCACTATCTGACTACTTTTGCTAGTTAACAAATACCTACCAGGTACGCTCGCCACTATTTCGGCCCAGCGTACCTGGTTTTCAATCAACCGCCCTGGAGGCGGCAGATGCCATAGGAATCAATGGGAGTCTGAAAGCAGCGAAAGCTCATGTTCGCTGCTGCCCGATATCCCATTGATTGCTATGGGAGAATAAAAGTTATGTTTACACCTAACACCCTAACATGTACCCCGAGTCTAAACACCCCTAATCTGCCGCCCCATACACCGCTGCCACCTACATTATACTTATTAACCCCTAATCTGCTGCCCCTACACCGCCGCCACCTACATAAAAGTATTAACCCCTATCCCGCCTCTCCCGGAGCCCACCGCAACTAAATAAAGTCATTAACCCCTAAACCCCCTCCCACATCAGTACCACTTACTAAACCTATTAACTCCTAAACTGCCAGCCCCCCACATCGCCATAAACTAAATTAAACTATTAACCCCTAAACCTAACAACCCGCTAACTTTATATTAAATATTAACTCATCCCTATCTTATAATAAATTTAAACTTACCTTTAGATTTAAATTAAACTATATTAAACTAATAATTAACCTACCCTAACTGTTATACTAAAATTACATTAAACTACAAATTAAATTAACTATATTATATATTTAAACACCTAACCCTACTCAAATAATTTAAATCTACAATAAAAAATTACAAAGTTACAAAAACTAACAACTAAGTTACAAAAAATAACAAACACTAAGTTAAAAAAAAATAAACACTAAGTTACACAAAATAAAAAGAAATGATCAAATATTTAAACTAATTACACGTAATCTAAGAGCCCTATGAAAATAAAAAAGCCCCCCATAAAAAATAAAAAAAACCTTAACCTACAATGAACTACAAATAGCCCTTAAAAGGGCCTTTTGTGGGGCTTTGCCCCAAATAAATCAGCTCTTTTACCTGTAAATAAAACATACAAATACCCCCCCAACAGTAAAACCCACCACCCACACAACCAAACCCACCCAAATAAAAACCTAACTAAAAAAACCTAAGCTCCTCATTGTACTGAAAAGGGCATTTGGATGGGCATTGCCCTTAAAAGGACATTTAGCTCTATTGCTGCCCAAACCCTAATCTAAAACTACAACCCACTCAATAAACCCTTAAAAAACCTAACACTAACCCCTGAAGATTCACTTACAGTTTTGAAGATCCGACATCCATCCTCAAAGAAGCCGGGTGAAGTCCTCATCGAAGCCGGCAGAAGTCTTCATCCAAGTGGCCGAAGTCTTCATCCAAAGATTCCAAGCCCGCAGAAGTCTTCACCCAGACGGCATCTTCTATCTTCATCCATCCGGCGTGGAGCGGCTCCATCTTCAAGAGATCCGACGCGGAGCATCCTCTTTGTTCAACGTCTTCTTGAACAATGAATGTTCCTTTAAATGACGTCATCCAAGATGGCGTCCCTTAGATTCCAATTGGCTGATAGAATATTATCAGCCAATCGGAATTAAGGTTGAAAAAATCCTATTGGCTGTTGCAATCAGCCAATAGGATTGAGCTTTCATCCTATTGGCTGATCCAATCAGCCAATAGGATTGAGCTCGCATTCTATTGGCTGATAATTTGTAATGTATTTTTGAAGTGTTTTGTAAAACTTTTATGTTGCGCAAAATTGTTAACTACAGCTCTTTGACCACAGAAAGGATTGTTGTGTAAAAGGCGAATGCGTACACGTAATCACAATTTTTCAAGACTTATAATAGCTGCGCAATGGAAATTGATTACGAAAAGACCATATCGCACGCAGGAAACTCATAACACGTGACTTGTTATCTTGCCTTTAAAGTGTTATACTTTATTTAGGAGGGACAGTATTTTGCATGTGTATTAAACCTGCATGTGTATTAAATCTGACCTAAAACCTACAATAAGGGAATATATTTATGATGATACAGCTAATAATGTAGAGACAATGTGGGATGAAATAAAGATAAAAATCCTAAAAATATGCTACAAGCCCCCCAACATTAGTGACATGGAGGAAACTCAACTGCACATAAATAACATACACCTACACCTATATCATATCATTGCAAAAACACTGTCATATCTTTCTCTTTATTAAAACCTTTAGGGATCATAGTGTACAATTTACTTCAGTGACGTGCGGTGAAGTCAATGGCTGGGGAGGCACTGGCTAGTATCAGTGAATAGAATATTAAATGGTAACACTTACATGCAATAAAAAAGTGCTACAATACTGGCTGCCTATAAAGCTGGTCAGTGAGTCAATTCTAAAACAATCAACACTTTTGGTGTATGAGATTACACATCTGGACACTGCAGCACAGAGGTGAGTGTGCACCTATCGGTTCTGCAGTATGTAAGCACAATACACAAAATAGTGTCATTATTAAATATTGTGCAAGTTCCATGCCTCTTCTCTCTCTCCCCTCCCATGCCCATACCCCTTCTCACTGACTCACTCCTCCCATCCAATACCCATACCACTGTTCTCTCCATACTTCCATGCCCCTTCACTCTCTTCCTTCCCATGCCCATACCTCTTCTGACTGACTCACTCCCCTCCAATACCCAAGCCACTGTTCTCTCCATACTTCCATCCATGCCCCTTCTTTCCCTCCCCTCCCACGCCCATACCACTTCTCACTGACTCACTCCTCCCCTCCAATACCCATACCACTGTTCTCTCCATACTTCCATGTCCCTTCTATCTCCCCCCTCCCATGCCCATACCCCTTCTGACTCACTCCTCCCCCTCCAATACCCATACCAGTGTTCTCTCAGTACTTCCATGCCCCATTCTCTCTCTTGCTTCCCATGCCCATACCCCTTCTCACTGACTCACTCCCCTCCAATACCCATACCACTGTTCTCTCCATACTTACATGTTCCTTCTCTCTCTCCCCTCCCATACCCCTTCTAAATTACTCACTCCTCCCCTCCAATACCCATACCACTGTTTTCTCCATATTTCCATACCCCTTCTCTCTCCTATGACCATACCCCTTCTAACTGACTCACTCCTCCCATCCAATACATATACCACTGTTCTCTCCATACATCCATACCCCTTTCTCCCTCCCCCCTTTGTTATACTTTTTACAATAATGACAAGAGGTGCAAATAGTGTGTAGAACAATTAGGACAAATACATAATAAAAAAAGGTTTAACACACTAAATATAACTATTGTAAATACTTGTACACTTTAATATGACTCACAACATATTTCAGGCATCATAGTTATTAAATCTGTTTCTCCTGTTACATTGGATCAGCAAATTATATAACTAATCTCTGTATCTAAAATATAAATAATGCATAAATACAGTTTACCAGCCAAAACATAGGTCAATCACCCACCTGTAATACAGACTAATTTGACAACAGATTCAGTACCCACAGCAGCGAGTTCCCTTCAAAAAGACTGTATGGGAGGAGCATCTTGATCATCAGCCAATCACAGTGCTTAAAAATCGGCCCTTCCTTCAATAGAAAAACAATAACCCCCTGTGTTGCTATGCAGCACTCATTGTCAGCCTTCATTAAATAAAAAAAAGTGAAAATATTAAATAAACAAAACTTCTGTTCCTTCTGTTTAGTGGTGGTTTCTTTCAGTTTATCCAGTTAATATTGAAAGACAGTTCAAACTTTACCACTTTACCATATGTAACAAATAGCTTGCTAAATATAATGACATTTTAGCACAACTTCTTCTAAAAGCTTTAACATGTCAGTTAGCATATTGTCACTAAGGGGTTAAATACCAGCTGTTTGAAGTAACTGCACTAGGGATTTTTTTGAACCTCTTCATTGTTATTTAAATATATGCAGTATTAAGAACACACAAGGAAATCAAGTGGTAAATTGCAGACGTAATTAACCCCTTGAATGCCTGCAAAACATAATCAGCTTTAAAATCTCCAGCCATGCTTGCAGTTTGGTAAGTAGTCTCCACTACTATGCTGTGGTGATTGAGTTCTGCAGAAGGCCTGAATTGACAGCCTCTCATTTCTCTTGCAAGGTGTATCCAGTCCACGGATTCATCCTTGCTTGTGGGATATTCTCCTTCCCTACAGGAAGTGGCAAAGAGAGCACACAGCAGAGCTGTCCATATAGCTCCCTCCCTAGCTCCACCCCCAGTCATTCTCTTTGCCGCGTTAACGCACTAGGTTCTCTCTCAGGGAGGGTAAAGTGAATGTGGTGTTAGAATTGTAGTTTTATATCTTCAATCAAGAGTTTGTTATTTTTAAAATGGTACCGGTTTGTACTATTTACTCTCTAGCAGAAAAGTGATGAAGATTTCTGCTGAGAGGAAAATGATTTTAGCATGTTGTAACTAAAATCCACTGCTGTTCCCACACAGGACTGAGGAGTACCAGAAAACTTCAGTTGGGGGGAACAGTTTGCAGGCTTGACACTAAGGCAGGGTAATCGATTATTTATTAAAAAATACTCATTGGAGACACCTTTTTAGGCACTTTGGAGTGTTTTACTGGGGTTATTATCCACATGGCATAAATTTAGTCACTTAGAAGTGATTTTTGTAGGCCTCACAATTCCGGAGTTGAGTGGGAGAGGCCTAATTTCGCGCCTCAGATGCACACTTAGAATTGAGAGACTGTTTCATGCTGCTTCACATGGAGGGTCCAGCTGCTGATTGAGGGCCTAGAAGAAGCTTTATTTCCCCAAAACTGATCCCTAAGGGCAGGTAGGGCCACAGTAGTATGCTGTGGCAAGTTGCTGTAGTTTGTTAACCGGTTGTTGGCTTTAGGCTGCTCCGGTTTGGGCATTAAGGGGTTAATCGTTCTGAAACTTGCTGTGCAATCATATTAAAGCCTTAGGTACATACTGTGGAATATTCTCCTTCCCTACAGGAAGTGGCAAAGAGAGCACACAGCAGAGCTGTCCATATAGCTCCCTCACTAGCTCCACCCCCCAGTCATTCTCTTTGCCGCGTTAACGCACTAGGTTCTCTCTCAGGAAGGGTAAAGTGAATGTGGTGTTAGAATTGTAGTTTTATATCTTCAATCAAGAGTTTGTTATTTTTAAAATGGTACCAGTTTGTACTATTTACTCTCTAGCAGAAAAGTGATGAAGATTTCTGCTGAGAGGAAAATGATTTTAGCATGTTGTAACTAAAATCCACTGCTGTTCCCACACAGGACTGAGGAGTACCAGAAAACTTCAGTTGGGGGGAACAGTTTGCAGGCTTGACACTAAGGCAGGGTAATCGATTATTTATTAAATAATACTCATTGGAGACACATTTTTAGGCACTTTGGAGTGTTTTACTGGGGTTATTATCCACATGGCATAAATTTAGTCACTTAGAAGTGATTTTTGTAGGCCTCACAATTCCGGAGTGGAGTAGGAGAGGCCTAATTTCGCGCCTCAGATGCACACTTAGAATTGAGAGACTGTTTCATGCTGCTTCACATGGAGGGTCCAGCTGCTGATTGAGGGCCTAGAAGAAGCTTTATTTCCCCAAAACTGATCCCTAAGGGCAGGTAGGGCCACAGTAGTAAGCTGTGGCAAGTTGCTGTAGTTTGTTAACCGGTTGTTGGCTTTAGGCTGCTCCGGTTTGGGCATTAAGGGGTTAATCGTTCTGAAACTTGCTGTGCAATCATATTAAAGCCTTAGGTACATACTGTGAAAATTTCAAAAGGATTGGTGCATTTTTCACTGTTTTGTAAAATTGTGTGCTCTTGTTGGCTTTAGGCTGCTCCGGTTTGGGCATTAAGGGGGTTAATCGTTCTGAAACTTGCTGTGCAATCTTATTAAAGCCTTAGGTACATACTGTGAAAGGATTGGTGCATTTTTCACTGTTTTGTAAAATTGTGTGCCCTTTTTATTACTTAAAGGTACAGTAACGTTTTTTCAAATTGTGTTTTCCAAGCTTGCTTGTGTATGCTACTAGTCTGTTAAACATGTCTGACACTAAGGAAAATCCTTGTTCAATGTGTTTAGAAGCCATGGTGGAACCCCCTCTCAGAATGTGTCCCAATTGCACTAATATGTCTATACACTTTAAAGATCATATTGTTGTACTTAAAGATGTGGCCCAAGATGATTCTCAGACTGATATCACAACCAGTTACGCCCGCGCAAGCGACGCTTAGTGCATCTAGTGCGTCTGCCCCTATTACATTGCAACAACTAGCGACAGTTATGGATAATTCCCTTGCGGCCTTTCTATCCAAACTGCCAGTTTTTCCTACAAAGCGTGATAGCTCTGTTTTAAGAACAGACTATGAGCAGTCTGAAGCTTTGGTAGCCTTATCTGATGTACCCTCACAACGCTCTGAAATGGAGGTGAGGGATTTGATGTCTGAGGGAGAAATTTCTGATTCAGGAAAGGTTTCTCATCGGGCAGAGTCAGATTCATTAGCATTTAAATTTAAATTGGAACACCTCCGCGTTTTGCTTAGGGAGGTATTAGCTACTCTGGATGATTGTGACCCTATGGTGGTCCCAGAGAAGTTGTGTAAAATGGACAAGTACCTAGAGGTTCCTGTATACACTGATGCATTTCCGATCCCTGAGAGGGTTGCGGATATTGTTACTAGGGAGTGGGATAGACCAGGTTTCCCTTTTGTCCCCCCACCTATTTTTAAGAAAATGTTCCCCATAGCTGACCCTAGGCGGGACTCGTGGCAGACGGTCCCTAAGGTAGAGGGGGCTGTTTCGACACTTGCTAAGCACACAACCATACCAATTGAAGACAGTTGTGCTTTTAAAGATCCTATGGATAAAAAGTTAGAAGGTTTACTTAAGAAAATCTTTGTTCAATAAGGTTTTCTTCTCCAACCTATTGCCTGCATTGTTCCTGTAACTACTGCAGTGGCTTTCTGGTTTGAGGCGCTGGAGGAGTCGCTCCAGACGGAGTCCTTATATGACGAAATTATGGATAGAATTAAGGCTCTAAAGCTGGCTAATTCATTTATCACAGATGCCGCTTTGCAAATAGCTAAGTTGGCGGCAAAAAATTCAGGCTTCGCCATTATGGCACGCAGAGCGCTTTGGCTCAAGTCATGGTCGGCCGATGTGTCGTCAAAATCCAAATTGTTAAATGTACCTTTCAAGGGAAAGACCCTTTTCGGGCCAGAATTGAAATAGATTATTTCAGAAATCACCGGGGAAAGGGCCATGCTCTCCCCCAGGACAAGCCTTTTAAGGCTAAAAACAAAGCTAATTTTCGTTCCTTTCGTAATTTCAGGAGCGGTCCCGCTTCAGCCTCTACAGCTGCAAAGCAAGAGGGTAACGCTTCACAGCCCAAGGCAACCTGGAAGCCTTATCAGGGCTGGAACAAGGGTAAACAGGCCAAAAAGCCTGCAGCTGCTACCAAGACAGCATGACGGGGTAGCCCCCGATCTGGAACCGGATCTAGTAGGGGGCAGACTTTCTCTCTTCGCTCAGGCCTGGGCAAGAGATGTTCTCGATCTCTGGGCTTTAGTGATTGTTACCCAGGGATATCTTCTAGAATTCAAGGACTCCCCTCCAAGGGGAAGGTTCCATATTTCTCGTCTGTCTACAGACAGGACAAAGAAAGAGGCGTTCTTACGCTGTGTAGATGACCTACATACAATGGGAGTGTTCCACCCAGTTCCAATTGTGGAACAAGGGCTGGGGTTTTACTCAAACCTGTTTGTGGTTCCCAAAAAAGAAGGAACTTTCAGACCAATCCTGGATCTCAAATTTCTAAACAAATTCCTCAGAGTCTCATCATTCAAGATGGAGACCATTCGGACAATCTTACCTATGATCCAGGAAGGTCAATATATGACTAACGTGGATCTAAAGGATGCGTACCTGCATATCCCAATCCACAAAGATCATCATCAGTTCCTCCGGTTCGCTTTTCTAGACAAGCATTATCAATTCGTGGCTCTTCCATTCGGTTTAGACACTGCTCCCAGAATTTTCACAAAGGTGCTAGGGTCCCTTCTGGCGGTTCTAAGACCGCGGGGCATAGCAGTGGCGCCTTATTTGGACGACATCTTAATTCAGACGCCGTTCTTTCACAGAGCCAAGGCTCACACGGAGATTGTATTGGCCTTTCTAAGGTCTCACGGGTGGAAGGTGAACATCAAAAAGAGTTCCCTGTCCCCACTCACAAGGGTTCCCTTCCTAGGAACACCAATAGATTCGGTAGAAATGAAAATATTTCTGACGGAGGTCAGAAAGTTGAAACTTTTAACTACTTGCCGAGTTCTTCATTCCATTCCTCGGCCATCTGTAGCTCAAACTGAGGGCGATATTCAACGCGCTTCAGGCATGGCATCAACTAGCTGCGGCCATATTCATAAGATTTCAGTCAGACAACATTACGACTGTAGCTTACATCAATCATTAGGGGGGAACAAAGAGTTCTCTAGCGATGAGGGAAGTAACCAAAATAATCAGGTGGGCGGAGGCCCACTCCTGCCATCTCTCAGCAATTCACATCCCAGGTGTCAGACTTTTCGCCCGGGGGAGTGGGAACTCCACCCGGAGGTATTTGCCCAGCTGACTCAGCTATGGGGCATTCCAGAGTTGGACCTGATGGCGTCCCATCAGAACACCAAGCTTCCTCTCTACGGATCCAGGTCCCGGGACCCCAAGGCGGCATTGATAGATGCTCTAGTAGCGCCTTGGTCCTTCTATCTGGCTTATGTTTTCCCACCGTTTCCTCTTCTCCCTCGTCTGATCGCCAGAATTAAGCAGGTGAAGGCGTCAGTGATTTTGATAGCGCCTGCGTGGCCACGCAGGACTTGGTATGCAGACCTAGTGGACATGTCATCTGTCCCACCATGGACACTGCCAATGAGGCAGGACCTTCTAATACAGGGTCCGTTCAAGCATCCAAATCTAGTTTCACTACTGACTGCTTGGAGATTGAACGCTTAATTCTTTCAAAGCGTGGTTTTTCTGAGTCAGTTTTAGATACTTTGATCCAGGCTAGAAAGCATGTCACCAGGAAAGTCTACCATAAGATATGGTGGAAATATCTTTGTTGGTGTGAATCCAAGGGTCACTCATGGAGTAAGATTAGGATTCCCAGGATATTGTCTTTTCTCCAAGACGGTTTGGAGAAAGGATTGATGGCTAGTTCTTTAAAGGGACAGATATCTGCTCTGCCTATCCTTTTGCACAAGCGTCTGGCAGAGGTACCGGACGTTCAAGCGTTTGCACAGGCTTTAGTCCGAATCAAACCTGTCTATAAACCTGTGGCTCTGCCATGGAGTCTAAATCTAGTTCTTTCAGTTCTTCAAGGGGTTCCGTTTGAACCTTTACATTCCATAGATATTAAGTTGTTATCTTGGAAAGTTTGGTTTTTGGTAGCTATCTCTTCTGCTCGAAGAGTCTCAGAATTATCTGCCTTACAGTGTGATTCACCTTATCTGGTGTTCCACGCAGATAAGGTAGTTTTGCATACCAAACCTGGTTTTCTTCCTAAAGTTGTTTCTAACAAGAATATTAACCAGGAAATAGTTGTTCCTTCTCTGTGTCCTAACCCATCTTCGAAGAAGGACCGTCTTTTGCATAATCTTGATGTAGTTCGTGCTTTAAAGTTCTATTTACAAGCAACTAAGGATTTCAGACAAACATCTTCTTTGTTTATCTATTCTGGTAAGAGGATAGGTAAGAAAGCAACTGCTACCTCCCTTTCCTTTTGGCTGAAAAACATCATCCGTTTGGCCTATGAGACTGCTGGCCAGCAGCTTCCTGAAAGAATTACTGCTCATTCTACCAGAGCAGTGGCTTCCACATGGGTTTTCAAAAATGAGGCTTCTGTGGAACAGATTTGTAAGGCAGCGACTTGGTCTTCACTGCATACTTTTGCCAAATTTTATAAATTTGATACTTTTGCTTCTTCGGAGGCTATTTTTGGGAGAAAGGTTTTGCAAGCAGTGGTGCCTTCTGTTTAAGGTACCTGTCTTGTTCCCTCCCTTCATCCGTGTCCTAAAGCTTTGGTATTGGTATCCCACAATTAAGGATGAATCCGTGGACTGGATACACCTTGCAAGAGAAAACAGAATTTATGCTTACCTGATAAATTGCTTTCTCTTGCGGTGTATCCAGTCCACGGCCCGCCCTGGCAATTAAGTCAGGTAAAATTTAAAAAAAATAAATAAATAAAAAATAAAAAATTTTTTGTTTAAACTACAGTCACCACTGCACCCTATGGTTTCTCCTTTGGCTTCTTAACCTTTGGTCGAATGACTGGGGGGTGGAGCTAGGGGGGGGAGCTATATGGACAGCTCTGCTGTGTGCTCTCTTTGCCACTTCCTGTAGGGAAGGAGAATATCCCACAAGTAAGGATGAATCCGTGGACTGGATACACTGCAAGAGAAAGCAATTTATCAGGTAAGCATAAATTCTGTTTTTTGCCTGACTCCTCAATCAACCAAACAAACAAACAGGTGTTTCATCCAAATCGTAATATTTAAGGGCTGGCCAAAGTGTGTGTGTTCATTACCTGAGCCTGAGGTCGTCAGACAGACTGAGACTGTCACTCCATGTGGCTCCAGCTCGCTCCTCCGCCCACCATCCTCCACAGTCCTCTAGGACCTCCACAGTCCACACAGCCACACAACCGCAGCTGAGCTGACAGCTCCTCCTGGCTGGCTCTTTAGTCACTGTCTCCCTGGTCAACCGAGTCCACACAGGCACTTGACTGACCACTTCACTGAAGTTCTAGGCACGCAATTGCAATCGATTAATTTCAGCACAGGGCAGGGCACGCACTTGCACACACTACTCTCAGCAGCTCTCTCCTGTACTGAGTTTGACTCTTCCCGCCTGAAGTCTGACTGTCAGTGCGACGTCATGTAAATCCGACATCACGTGGCCCACACTATGTCACTCAGCAGCCCAGCAGGCACGCCTCCTCAGCAGTGCTGATGCTAATTGGCTGAGTGATCTAGCTCCATCATGGAGAGGGTTTTGAGAACCACCTCCATTAGAGCTTGTATAAGGGCCCGGCGAGACACCACTGGGTGGCGCTAGCTCTAAGTGAGCAGTGGAAGTTATTCAGATCCATGTTGCACAATTAATGGAGGTCAGCGGACCGGCTCACTGCCTCCTAATTGTGCAACAATGGATGCTGAATTTGCCAGTGCAAGCACAGTAGGAAGGAAATAAAATAATGATGATGTGGGTAATCGCCGTCGGGGGGTACCCTTGGGGGTGGGCGTGGCCAAAAAAAGACAAAAAATATATATTTTTTAATATAAATATTATTTGAATTTTTTTTTCTCTGATTGGACAGGGGAGGCGCTGCCTCCCCTGCCTCCTATTACTGCAAGTCACTGATTTACTTATCCAAAATACTTCTCTTTGTCCTAAAACAAAGAGAACTATTTTGGATAAGTAAATTGGACACTATGATCACTAAAGGTTTTAATAAAGAGAAAGATATGACAGTGTTTTTGCAATTACATGATTTAGGTGTATGTTATTTATGTGCAGCTCAGCTTTCTGATATAATGTTGATACATTGTGTTGTATAGAGCATTGTAACTCTTTTATATGTAACCAAATGAAAGTGTTTTATTATTGACCACTAGGTGTCACTGTGTAATGATGGTACTACAGTAGTATTATAGGGTATATATGGTTTGGTGATAAATAGTAATTGTTGGTAAATGAATGTGTATTTAAGGAACACACACGGGTGTATTTAAATAGCATGATTAAGGGAAATTAACCTGAAACGTCGCTTGTGATATCTTTTGACCCTTATGTTCCAATAAAGGATGTTATTATATCCATGGTGCTGTGCAATACTTTGGGATTACAATTAATAGAGGAGCCAACTAGGAATAAAGCTATATTGGATTTAGTGCTATCAAACAATATAGAAATAATATCAAACATAGAAGTCAAAGAAGATTTGGGTAACAGTGATAATAACATGATCACGTTTGAAATCACTTTCCATAAGCAGTGTTATAAGGGTTCAACTGAGACTTTTAATTTTAAGAAATCAAAATTCAATAATTTAAGAAAATCGATAAATAACATAAATTGTGACAAAGTATTCCCTAATAAAAATACAGATGATAAATGGATAACATTTAAAACTTTGTAAAATAAATATACACACCAACACATACAACATGGTTTTAAAAGTATAAGAAATAAATACAAGCCAATGCGGCAAAATAAAAATGTGTTAAGAGAAATTAGGAAAAAAAACGTAGGGCATTTAAACTATTTAAATAAAATAGTACAGACTCAACATTCCAAATATATAAGGAATGTAACAAAGCATGCAAAAAAGCAATCAAATCCGCCAACATTAAAGATTCATTGCAAAGGATTCTAAGTTAAACCCTAAAAGGTTTTATAAGTACCTTAATGGCAAAAAATCTAAGAGGGAAAGTGTAGGTACATTAAAATGTGTGAAGGGTAGCATGATTAACAGTGACAGGGAGAAGGCTGGGGTACTAAACCAGTTCTTTTCTTCTGCATACACAAGAGAGGAACCAATGGGAGATACTTTGAAACAAGCTAGAACATATATACCCATACATTAAAGATTCATTGCAAAGGATTCTAAGTTAAACCCTAAAAGGTTTTATAAGTACCTTAATGGCAAAAAATCTAAGAGGGAAAGTGTAGGTACATTAAAATGTGTGAAGGGTAGCATGATTAACAGTGACAGGGAGAAGGCTGGGGTACTAAACCAGTTCTTTTCTTCTGCATACACAAGAGAGGAACCAATGGGAGATACTTTGAAACAAGCTAGAACATATATACCCATACCATTAACAGTGTTCTCTCTAGAGCACAGCTTTACAAACTTTTCATGTTGGTGACACACTTTTTAGACCTACATAATTTCGTGACAAAGTAATTCAGTTGAAAAGTAGTACAAACGTACAAAGAATCTCCAGAAAACAGAAATTGGTGCCAGTTATAAAAACTATATTGTATGCATGAATAGTATAAGCAAGCCCTGGGGAGTAAATAACTTATATTGTGGAGGGTATCGTAGCGATAAAAAACACTGTATCTTTATGCTGACAACCAACGGAGTTAGTTACTTACAGGAATGTAGGCATACCCGCTCGACGGGGAACCAAAAGCATTCAGCCGGTCCTGTTCCAGGTAGTAATAGCCAGGTTACTCCTTGACCGGTAAGCCGATTCAGCGTTCAGTGCCTTCTCCCTCCTCGAGACTACACGACCCGGCGTGCCGGCACTCACTGATGACGTAATCCAATGTCAGATGTGAACAGCGATCCCAGCTACATTGCCATCCTCCTCATGATACTACACCCAGGGCGCATACAACAACTCACGGCTGCAGGGCACTATTAGACAGAAGGGCTCCTTACCCTTCTCAATATATAGAAAAAATAAGTCCAGAAAGCTCCCATCAGAAAGTATATAAAAGTCCAAACTTTATTTAAATCCAAAAGGTAAAAGCAAATAGAGGTAACACCTCTATTTGCTTTTACCTTTTGGATTTAAATAAAGTTTGGACTTTTATATACTTTCTGATGGGAGCTTTCTGGACTTATTTTTTCTATAAAGTAATTCAGTTGTACTAGCAAACAGGAGGTTAAACTAACTTGTTTTAAGAGATACAGACACATACATAAATTATATAATAACGAAATGTATTTACAAGTAACAGTATGGATGTGCAAGAACTTAAAAGTTTAATACAACCAATAGCTACTTACTATTTTAATGGGATTTAAGAGGTTGATGGGATGAACACAGTTTCTGAATATTTGGTGGAATATTAGATAAAGACACTCGCATTTTATAATCAAGCATTTTAAATCTTCCACTTCCTATCCATATATCAGGATCAGCAATGCAATGCTGGGAGCTAGCTGCAAAAAAAAAAAAAAAACACTTTGACTTCTGACTTCAGCTCAGCATTTAACCCCTTAACGACACGAGTCGTACAGGGTACGTCGCACACAACCTGGTCTTTAAAGACCAGCGACGTACCCTGTACGACTTTGGGGATTAAAGCGGCTGGAAGCGATCCTGATCGCTTCCAGCCGCTTTACGGTTATTGCAGTGATGCCTCGATATCGAGGCATCACTGCAATAACCTTTTTCCCCCATCCGATGCAGAGAGAGCCACTCTGTGGCCCTCTCTGCACCGGCATCGATGGCCGCAATCGTTGGTGGGTGGGAGCTGACCGTGGGAGGCGGGTGGGCGGCCATCGGTGACAAATTGAAGAGAGAGGGGGGCGGGATCGGGGGCGGGGTTGTTGGGCGCGCGCACGGGAGCCGGTGGGTGGGCGCGTGCACGGGGAGGGAGCGGGTGGGAACCGCTACACTACAGCAAATTAATTATATAAAACTGGCAGTAAGGGGGGATACAATCCCCAACAAAAATAAATCTAAGGGATCTGGGAGTGGGTGGGGGATTTGTCTGTGGGGGGGGAAGCTACACTACAGAAAAAATGGATTTAAAAAAAACAAAAAACAAAAAAAAAAACATTTGTATTTGCAAACAGGGTACTGGCAGACAGCTGCCAGTACCCAAGATGGCTCCCAGTAAGGTAGAGGTGGAGGGTTAGAGAGCTGTTGGGGGGGGGATCAGGGAGGTTGGGGGCTAAGGGGGGATCCTACACAGCTGCATATGTAAATATGCTTTACAATTTTTTTTTAAATTTTAAATATACCTTTTATTTTAGTACTGGCAGACTTTCTGCCAGTACTTAAGATGGCGGGGACAATTGTGGGATGGGGGAGGGAAGAGAGCTATTTGGGAGGGATCCTGGGGTGTGATGTGTCAGGTGGGAGGCTGATCTCTACGCTAAAGCTAAAATTAACCCTGCAAGCTCCCTACAAATGACCTAATTAACCCCTGCACTGCTGGGCATAATACACGTGTTGGTGCGCAGCGGCATTTAGCGGCCTTATAATTACCAAAAAGCAACGCCAAAGCCATATATGGCTGCTATTTTTGAACAAAGGGGATCCCAGAGAAGCATTTACAATCATTTATGCCATACTTGCAAAAGTTGTTTGTAAATAATTTCAGTGAGAAACCTAAAATTGTGAAAAATTTTACGTTTTTTTTAATTTGATCGCATTTAGCGGTGAAATGGTAGCATGAAATATACCAAGATGGGCCTAGATCAATACTTGGGGTTGTCTACTACACTACACTAAAGCTAAAATTAACCCTAGATGCTCCCTACATGCTCCCTAATTAACCCCTTCACTGCTGGGCATAATACACGTGTGATGCGCAGTGGCATTTAGCGGCCTTCTAATTACCAAAAAGCAACGCCAAAGTCCTATATTTCTGCTATTTTTGAACAAAGGGGATCCCAGAGAAGCATTTACAACCATTTATGCCATAATTGCAGAAGTTGTTTGTAAATAATTTCAGTGAGAAACCTAAAGTTTGTGAAAATATTTGGGAAAAAGTGAACAATTTTTTTTATTTGATTGCATTTGGTGGTGAAATGGTGGCATGAAATATACCAAAATGGACCTAGATCAATACTTTGGGATGTCTTCTAAAAAAAAATATATACATGTCAAGGGTTAATCAGGGATTCCTGACAGATATCAGTGTCCCAATGTAACTAGCGCTAATTTTGAAAAAAAATGGTTTGGAAATAGCAAAGTGCTACTTGTATTTATGGCCCTATAACTTGCAAAAAAAAACCAAAGAACATGTAAACATTGGGTATTTCTAAACTCAGGACAAAATTTAGAAACTATTTAGCATGGGTGTTTTTTGGTGGTTGTAGATGTGTAACAGATTGTGGGGGTCAAAGTTAGAAAAAGTGTGTTTTTTCCATTTTTTCCTAATATTTTATAATTTTTTTTAAAGTAAATGATAAGATATGATGAAAATAATGGTATCTTTAGAAAGTCCATTTAATGGCGAGAAAAACGGTATATAATATGTATGGGTACAGTAAATGAGTAAGAGGAAAATTACAGCTAAACACAAACACCGCAGAAATTTAAAAATAGCCCTGGTCCTTCAGGGAAAGAAATTGAAAAATGGCCGTGTCCTTAAGGGGTTAAGCTGCCGCCTTCAGAGTTCTGCGAGTCCGACTGACTACTGCCTGCGCTGCAAACGCACTGCTGTCCCACTCACTGACTACACATGCAGTCATGAGCTGATTGAGGAGACTACACGTGCAGTCAGGAGCCAATGTGCCACCAAAACCACTAATAGGAATAGTTTCAGTTCCCGCTGAGCTGTGCCAATAGATTAAGATGATCTGTGACCCACTAGGTATCAATCACTAGTCAACCATGTCACTAGCAGTAAGCAGTAGCAGGCAGGCAGAAAGTTGGAAACCAAAAAATAATGTTTTAAACATGTGTGCTGAAGCAGGGACACACCTACACACTGCTGCCGATACACTAATGTGTCACGACACACAGTTTGGAAAGCACTGCTCTAGAGGATATTAGGGAAAAACTGGATAATATTAAGGTAAATAAAATTATAGGCCCAGATGGAATACATCCAAGGGTTTTACAGGAACTAAGCACTGTTATACCTAACCTCTACTCTTAAAGTTTCATGATTCATTATCCTCAGGCATAGTACCCCAGGACTAGCATAAAGCTAATGTGGTGCCACTTTTTAAAAAGGGAAACAGGGCTGATCCAGGAATCTATAGACCAGTTAGTCTGACATTGATAGTGAGGATGATACTTGAAGGGATTATAAGGGATTATACTGATGTGTATATTGGTGTAAACAAAATTCAAATCAGCATGGTTTTATGAGAAATAGATCATGTCAAACTAATCTAGGTAGATTCTACAAGGAAGGAAGTAAAAATGTAGGTAAATGGGAATCAGTTGATGTGATATCTTTGGATTTTACAAAGGCACTTGATACAGTGCCACATGAGAGATAAATGTAAAAAATGAAGGGAAAGAGAATAGCTGAAAATGTTAGCTCATGGATAAATAACTGGATAAGAAACAGCAAGGATTAAATAGCAACATCTCTATTTTTGCATATATATTATTGTGTAATGTCATTAGGTCAGTGCAGGATGAAATGCTTTACAATGGGAATTGCAAAAATTAGATAAATGGGCAGGCAAATGGAAAATGAGATTTAATACTGGAAAATATAAGGTTCAACATTTTAGAAGTTAAAAAACAGGCAACCTATTATTTAACCCCTTAATGACCAGCGACGTACCCTGTATGTCGCTGGTCTTTCTATGGGGGTTGCTTTTTCAATAGCAGGAGGCCTGCAGGAGATGTGGAGAGTCCAATAGTGTGGCCTTATGAACAACGATATACATGGTACGTCATGGTCGATAAGGGGTTACATGGGACTAGAGACTTATCAAAACAGCGGAGGAAAGGGATTTGGGAGTACTTATAGATAACAAGTTAAAGATGGGTGCACAATGCAGGGCAGTGGCTTCTAGGGGCAATAAGATACTAACATGTAATAAAAGAGGCATTGATGCATTGGTGGAAAGCATCATTCTGTCACTATATAAAGCCCTGGTAAGACCTCAACTTGAGTATGGAGTGCAGTTCTGGGGACCAATGTCTAAAAAAGACTTAGAAAAGTTCAGATAAGGGCCATAAAAATGATAGGGGGGAGCAGAGAATTTAAGCTATGAGGAGAGGTTAGCCAAACTGGGTCTGTTTTCTCTAGAAAGAAAGGTGCTTGAGAGGTGATATGATTACTTTATATAAATATATTCAAGGCCCATATACAGAGATGGCAGGAGCTCTGTTTATTCCAAGAAAATTGTTTGTGACAAAAGGTCACAATTTAAAGGGATAGTAAAGTCCAAATTAAACTTTCATGATTCGGATAGGGCATGTAATTTTAAACAACATTCTTATTTACTTTTATAATCAAATTAGCTTTGTTCTCTTGATATTCTTAGTTGAAAGCTAAACCTAGGTAGGCTCTTATACTAATTTCTAAGCCCTTGAAGTCCGCCTCTTATCTGAATGCATTTGACAGTTTTACACAGCTAGAGGGTGTTAGTTCACGTGTTTCATAAAAATAACATTGTGCTCACGCATGTGGAGTTATTTAAGAGTCTGCACTAATTGCCTGAAATGCAAGTCTGTCAAAAGATCTGCGATAAGGAGGCAGTCTGCTGAAGCTTAGATACAAGGTAATCACAGAGGTAAAAAGTATATTTCTGGAACAGTGTTGGTTATGCAAAACTGGTGAATGGTAAATAAAGGGACTATCTGTCTTTTTAAGCAATCCCTTTAAGTTACTTTTTTCCACTGTAAGAGCAATTAAATTGTGGAACTCATTACCTATAGAGGTAGTAAATGCCAATACTTTAGCTACATTTCAAAATGGTTTAGATACATTTGTGGCTAGAAAGAGAATTCAAGGATATGATTGCTTGTGTTAAATGGGTCACCTTTTTAATAGGGTTAATTTAAGATCAAATGGAGCTAGATTACAAGTGCCGCGGTAAATATATTTCTTGCGTCAGCAAAAACATAGCTAGCAGGTTTTCTTTTAGCGCTTCCCGAGTTCCGTTGGTATTACAAGTTGAAAAAAAAAAAGTATTTTGTGCTAGCGGTAACCCGAAAGGCGCAAAAATACTGCCATAAGCCCCTAGCCTAATAACCCCTAATCCGCCGTCCACCCACATTGCAAACACTAATTAAAACTATTAACCCCTAAACCGCCCCCCCCACATCGTAAAGTACCTAAATTAACTGTTAACCCCTAAACTGCTATCCCCCACATCCCAAAGTACCTAAATAAACTATTAACCCCTAATCTGCCACCCCCCCCACATCAGAAAATACCTAAATAAACTTTTAACCCCTGAATTGCCACTCCCCCACAAGGCTAAGTTATAAACTAACATCTAAACCCCCTAACCTAATGCCCCGGTAACTAAACCCAAATTAAAATACCCCTAAATTAACTTAAAGAAATCCTTACTACTTTAAAAAAAACTTACCTGTAAAATTAAATAAAAACCTAATCTTACCTTTAAAAAACAACAAAAACTAACATTACACAAAAAAACAACTATTACAAAATAAAAAAGAAATGACCAAAAATAACATTTTTTTAATCCTATTCTAATACCCCTTAAAAAACAACAACCCCAAAATAAAAAAAAAACCCTATGCTAAAAATAAGCTACCAATAGCCCTTAAAATGGCATTGCCCTAAAGTGATCATCTCTTTTGTTGAAACCCCCCCCCACTAACCCATCTAACATTGCACCTCCCACACCCGAGGCCACCAAAATAAAAAAAACTAAATAGACAAACCTTAATTACCCTGAAAAGGGCATTTGGATGGGCATTGCACTTAAAAGGGCATTCAGCTACAGGGAGTGCAGAATTATTAGGCAAGTTGTATTTTTGAGGATTAATTTTATTATTGAACAACAACCATGTTCTCAATGATCCCAAAAAACTCATTAATATCAAAGCTGAATAGTTTTGGAAGTAGTTTTTAGTTTGTTTTTAGTTATAGCTATTTTAGGGGGATATCTGTGTGTGCAGGTGACTATTACTGTGCATAATTATTAGGTAACTTAACAAAAAACAAATATATACCCATTTCAATTATTTATTTTTACCAGTGAAACCAATATAACATCTCAACATTCACAAATATACATTTCTGACATTCAAAAACAAAACAAAAACAAATCAGTGACCAATATAGCCACCTTTCTTTGCAAGGACACTCAAAAGCCTGCCATCCATGGATTCTGTCAGTGTTTTGATCTGTTCACCATCAACATTGCGTGCAGCAGCAACCACAGCCTCCCAGACACTGTTCAGAGAGGTGTACTGTTTTCCCTCCTTGTAAATCTCACATTTGATGATGGACCACAGGTTCTCAATGGGGTTCAGATCAGGTGAACAAGGAGACCATGTCATTAGATTTTCTTCTTTTATACCCTTTCTTGCCAGCCACGCTGTGGAGTACTTGGACGCGTGTGATGGAGCATTGTCCTGCATGAAAATCATGTTTTTCTTGAAGGATGCAGACTTCTTCCTGTACCACTGCTTGAAGAAGGTGTCTTCCAGAAACTGGCAGTAGGACTGGGAGTTGAGCTTGACTCCATCCTCAACCCGAAAAGGCCCCACAAGCTCATCTTTGATGATACCAGCCCAAACCAGTACTCCACCTCCACCTTGCTGGTGTCTGAGTCGGACTGGAGCTCTCTGCCCTTTACCAATCCAGCCACGGGCCCATCCATCTGGCCCATCAAGACTCACTCTCATTTCATCAGTCCATAAAACCTTAGAAAAATCAGTCTTGAGATATTTCTTGGCCCAGTCTTGACGTTTCAGCTTGTGTGTCTTGTTCAGTGGTGGTCGTCTTTCAGCCTTTCTTACCTTGGCCATGTCTCTGAGTATTGCACACCTTGTGCTTTTGGGCACTCCAGTGATGTTGCAGCTCTGAAATATGGCCAAACTGGTGGCAAGTGGCATCTTGGCAGCTGCACGCTTGACTTTTCTCAGTTCATGGGCAGTTATTTTGCGCCTTGGTTTTTCCACACGCTTCTTGCGACCCTGTTGACTATTTTTAATGAAACGCTTGATTGTTCGATGATCACGCTTCAGAAGCTTTGCAATTTTAAGAGTGCTGCATCCCTCTGCAAGATATCTCACTATTTTTGACTTTTCTGAGCCTGTCAAGTCCTTCTTTTGACCCATTTTGCCAAAGGAAAGGAAGTTGCCTAATAATTATGCACACCTGATATAGGGTGTTGATGTCATTAGACCACACCCCTTCTCATTACAGAGATGCACATCACCTAATATGCTTAATTGGTAGTAGGCTTTCGAGCCTATACAGCTTGGAGTAAGACAACATGCATAAAGAGGATGATGTGGTCAAAATACTCATTTGCCTAATAATTCTGCACTCCCTGTATTTTGCTGCACAAAAAAAATAAAATCCCCAATCTATAACAAAACTAAAAAAACTAACACTAATATCAAAGTTGAGGTCAGTGGCGATGGAGGCGGCGACGTCAGTGGTCTTCTTCAGACCTTCAACACGGAGGTCCTCTTCATGTGGTCTCCAGCCGCACACTGAATAGTGAATGCGAGGTAACCCTTTTATATAGGGGTACCCTTGCATTTCTATTGGCTGATTTGAATCTTCAAATTTAAATCAGCCAATAGAATGAAAGATTTAGCTGAACTTGTAATATCAGCAGAATGAAAATGTCCTGTAAAATCGCGATTACGTTAGCGCAAAACTGTTTGCGTCACACTTGTAATCTAGCCCTATGTTAATACAGTTATATTTTGTACAACTAACAAGATCTGCAGGAAATGTAAGAAAACAGAAATCGTGACTGCAACATCTAGAAATTGAGTTTAAGAATCACGTTTTTAAAATCTTTATTTCTCTTGCAAGGTGTATCCAGTCCACGGCTTCATCCTTTACTTGTGGGATATTCTCATTCCCTACAGGAAGTGGCAAAGAGAGCACACAGCAGAGCTGTCCATATAGCTCCCCCTCTAGCTCCGCCTAGCTCTAGCTCCGCCCCCCAGTCATTCTCTTTGCCGGCTCTGACAGCAGGGCCACTCTGCGGAAGGGTAAAGTGAATGTGGTGTTAGACAATGCGCTTCAGGCAAATTCATCAGATTTCAGTCAGACAGCATCACGACTGTAGCTTACATCAATCATCAGGGGGGAACGAAGAGTTCCTTAGCGATGAAGGAAGTCTCCAAAATAATCAGGTGGGCGGAGGATCACTCCTGCCACCTCTCAGCAATTCACATCCCAGGAGTAGACAACTGGGAAGCGGATTTTCGAAGTCGGCAGACTTTTCTCCCGGGGGAGTGGGAACTTCACCCGGAGGTTTTTGATAACAATCTTTGTGACTCTCATTTTTTGAGTGATCACAATCCCAAATTGATCCAGCCAATAAAAAGCCTCTGGCGCAAAAAAGTTTTCAACTAAAAACATGTTTTCGGTTGTTAAAGGGACAGGAAAGTCAAAATTAAAGGTGCATGATTCAGATAGACCATGCTGAAAGAACAGTATTGCACTACTGACAACTAGCTAAACACATCTATTCAGCCAATCACAAGAGACAAATGTGTGCAGGCACCAATAAGCAGCAGCTCCTACTAGTGTAGGATATGTGCGTATTCTTTTTCAACAAGGGATACTAAGAGAACAAAGCACATTTGAAAATGGAAGTGAATTTAAAAGTGTCTTAAAATGACATGGTCTATCTGAATCATGCACCTTTAATTTTGACTTTCCTGTCCCTTTAACAACCGAAAACATGTTTTTAGTTGAAAACTTTTTTGCGCCAGAGGCTTTTTATTGGCTGGATCAATTTGGGATTGTGATCACTCAAAAAATGAGAGTCACAAAGATTGTTATCAAAACAAAAATCCTGTAAGGAAATATAGTTGTTTATTTATATACGTAAATGTCCCTTAAATGGTATATTATAATCTTTTGTTGCAAAAGTCAATTAGTTATGCTACAACACTTGTCCCAGCTGATGATGAAGTGGTATTATGTATGATTTTAGATGTAGTAAAATCATATACCTTATTTATACAAAACATACATAAACTGTCTTGGTACAACTGTATCTTGCCTATAGATTGCAGCTCTTATGTGCACTATCTTTATATTGTGAGTAAGACATGCTCATCACTACAGTTATATTTTAATCACTTTTTATTTTTAATCTTTGTTTATCATAGATGAATGGCATTGGAAAACTAAAACATCCTTCAGGAGCAGTTTATGAAGGAGAATTCCTAGATAATATGTTTCATGGAAAAAGTACTTATACATTCCCCAACGGAGCCAGATACATTGGAATCTTCAATCAGAATAAGTAAGTCCTGTGCTATTACATAAAGTTTTGCATGATGTACCACATACATTTGTATCTTATCATCATGTAAGTGTTAGTCAGGTATATGACAGAGGAAACCTTATTACTTCAACTTAAAGGGACAGTCAACACCATAATTTTCGTTGTTTAAAAAGATAGATAATCCCTTTTTCTCTTGTAAGGTGTATCCAGTCCACGGATCATCCATTACTTGTGGGATATTCTCATTCCCATCAGGAAGTTGCAAGAGGACACCCACAGCAGAGCTGTTATATAGCTCCTCCCCTAACTGCCATACCCAGTCATTCTCTTGCAACTCTCAACAAGCATGTTGGTAGTAAGAGAGAGTGGTGAAAAATAGTTAGTTTTTTTTCTTCAATTAAAAGTTTGTTATTTTAAATGGTACCGGAGTTGTACTATTTTATCTCAGGCAGTAAATAGAAGAAGAATCTGCCTGAGTTTTCTATGATCTTAGCAGGTTGTAACTAAGATCCATTGCTGTTCTCAAATATGTCTGAGGAGAGAGGTAACTTCAGCGGGAGAATGGCGTGCAGTTTACTCTGCTATGAGGTATGTGCAGTTACAATTTTTTTCTAGAATTGGAAATGCTTGAAAATGCTGCTGATACCGGATTAATGTAAGTTAAGCCTGAATACAGTGATTTAATAGCTACTGGTATCATGCTTATTCTCAGGGGTAATACCCTTATAAAAATGCAATATAAAACGTTTGCTGGCATGTTTAATCGTTTTTATATATGCTTTGGTGATAAAACTTTATTGGGGCCTAGTTTTTTCCACATGGCTGGCTTTATTTTTGCCTAGAAACAGTTTCCTGAGGCTTTCCACTGTTGTAGTATGAGTGGGAGGGGCCTATTTTAGCGCTTTTTTGCGCAGTTAAAATGACAGACTGAGACATCCAGTTTTCCTCAGAAGTCCCCTGAATGCTACAGGATATCTCTAAAGGGCCCAAAGTCGTTTATTGGGGAAGGTAGGGCCACAGCAGAGCTGTTGCAGTTTGTTGTGACTGTTAAAAAACGTCTAAATCGTTTTTTTGATCCGTTTTTTTGAACTAAGGGGTTAATCATCCATTTGCAAGTGGGTGCAATGCTCTGTTAGCTTATTACATACACTGTAAAAATTTCGTTTGATTTACTGCCTTTTTTCACTGTTTTTCAAATTTTGACAAAATTTGTTTCTCTTAAAGGCACAGTACCGTTTTTTATATTTGCTTGTTAACTTGATTTAAAGTGTTTTCCAAGCTTGCTAGTCTCATTGCTAGTCTGTACAAACATGTCTAACATAGAGGAAACTCCTTGTTCATTATGTTTAAAAGCCATGGTGGAACCCCCTCTTAGAATGTGTACCAAATGTACTGATTTCACTTTAAGCAATAAAGATCATATTCTGTCTTTAAAAAATTTATCACCAGAGGAATCTGACGAGGGGGAAGTTATGCCGACTAACTCTCCCCACGTGTCAGATCCTTTGACTCCCGCTCAAGGGACTCAAATGCCGCCAAGTACATCTAGGGCGCCCATAGCGATTACTTTACAAAACATGGCGGCAGTCATGGATAATACACTGTCAGCGGTATTAGCCAGACTACCTGAATTTAGAGGTAAGCGAGATAGCTCTGGGGTTAGACGAAATGCAGAGCATACTGAAGCTTTAAGAACCATGTCTGATACTGCCTCACAATATGCAGAAGCTGAGGAAGGAGAGCTTCAGTCTGTGGGTGATGTTTCTAACTCCGGAAAGATACCTGATTCTGATATTTCTACATTTAAATTTAAGCTTGAACACCTCCGCTTATTGCTCAGGGAGGTTCTAGCTGCTCTGAATGACTGTGATACAATTGCAGTGCCAGAGAAATTGTGCAGACTGGATAAATACTATGCAGTGCCGGTGTGTACTGATGTTTTTCCAATACCTAAAAGGTTTACAGAAATTATTACTAAGGAATGGGATAGACCAGGTGTGTCGTTCTCTCCCCCTCCTATTTTTAGAAAAATGTTTCCTATAGACGCCACCACACAGGACGTATGGCAGACAGTCCCTAAGGTGGAGGGAGCAGTTTCTACTCTAGCAAAGCGTACTACTATCCCTGTCGAGGACAGTTGTGCTTTTTCAGATCCAATGGATAAAAAATTAGAAGGTTACCTTAAGAAAATGTTTATTCAACAAGGTTTTATCCTACAGCCCCTTGCATGCATTGCTCCTGTCACTGCTGCTGCGGCGTTCTGGTTTGAGTCTCTGGAAGAGGCTTTACAGGTAGCGACTCAATTGGATGACATACTTGGCAAACTTAGGGCACTTAAGCTAGCCAATTCTTTTGTTTCTGATGCCATTGTTCATTTGACTAAACTAACGGCTAAGAATTCTGGTTTTGCTATACAGGCGCGCAGGGCGCTATGGCTTAAAGGGATACTAAACCCAATTTTTTTCTGTCATGATTCAGATAGAGCATGATATTTTAAGCACCTTTCTAATTTACTCCTATTATCAATTTTTCTTTGTTCTCGTGTTATCTTGATTTGAAAAAGCAGTACTGTAAGCTTTAGAGCTGGACCATTTTTTGTTTAGCACCTGGGTAGCACTTGCTGATTGTGGCTAAATGTAGCAAACCAATCATCAAGCGCTACCGAGGTGCTGAACTAAAAATGGGACAGCTCCTAACCTTTCATTACTGCATTTTCAAATCAAGATAACATGAGAACAAAGAAAAATTGATAATAGGAGTAAATTAGAAAGTTGCTTAAAATGTCATGGTCTATCTGAATCATGAAAGAAAAAAATGTGGGGTTAGTAACCCTTTAAATCATGGTCAGCTGACGTGACTTCAAAATCTAAGCTGCTTAACATTCCCTTCAAGGGGCAGACCCTATTCGGGCCTGGTTTGAAGGAGATTATTGCTGATATCACTGGAGGAAAAGGTCATGCCCTTCCTCAGGACAGGTCCAAATCAAGGGCCAAACAGTCTAATTTCCGTGCCTTTCGAAACTTCAAGGCAGGTACGGCATCAACTTCCTCTAATGCAAAACAAGAGGGAACTTTTGCTCAGTCCAAGACGGTCTGGAGGCCAAACCAGACCTGGAACAAAGGTAAGCAGGCCAAAAAGCCTGCTGCTGCCTCTAAGACAGCATGAAGGAACGGCCCCCTATCCGGTAACGGATCTAGTAGGGGGCAGACTTTCACTCTTCGCCCAGGCGTGGGCAAGAGATGTTCAGGATCCCTGGGCGTTGGAAATTATATCCCAGGGATATCTTCTGGACTTCAAAGCTTCCCCCCCAAAAGGGAGATTTCACCTTTCACAATTATCTGCAAACCAGATAAAGAGAGAGGCATTCTTACACTGTGTACGAGACCTCCTAGTTATGGGAGTGATCCATCCAGTTCCAAAGGAGGAACAGGCACAGGGTTTTTACTCAAATCTGTTTGTGGTTCCCAAAAAAGAGGGAACCTTCAGACCAATTTTGGATCTAAAGATCTTAAACAAATTCCTCAGAGTTCCATCATTCAAGATGGAAACTATTCGTACAATCCTACCTATGATCCAGGAGGGTCAATATATGACTACAGTGGATCTAAAGGATGCTTATCTTCACATTCCGATACACAAAGATCATCATCGGTTTCTCAGGTTTGCCTTTCTAGACAGGCATTACCAGTTTGTAGCTCTTCCCTTTGGATTACCTACAGCCCCAAGAATCTTTACGAAGATTCTAGGGTCGCTTCCGGCGGTCCTAAGGCCGCGGGGCATAGCAGTGGCCCCTTATTTAGACGACATCCTGATACATGCGTCAAACTTCCAAATTGCCAAGTCTCATACGGACGTAGTACTGGCATTTCTGAGGTTGCATGGGTGGAAAGTTAACGAGGAAAAGAGTTCTCTATCCCCACTCACAAGAGTTTCCTTCCTAGGGACTCTGATAGATTCTGTAGAAATGAAAATTTACCTGACGGAGTCCAGGTTATCAAAGCTTCTAAATTCCTGCCGTGTTCTTCATTCCATTCCGCGCCCTTCGGTGGCTCAGTGTATGGAAGTAATCGGCTTAATGGTAGCGGCAATGGACATAGTGCCGTTTGCACGCTTACATCTCAGACCGCTGCAACTATGTATGCTCAGTCAGTGGAACGGGGATTACACAGATTTGTCCCCTCTACTAAATCTGGATCAAGAGACCAGGGATTCTCTTCTCTGGTCCATCTGTCCAAAGGTATGACCTTTCGCAGGCCAGATTGGACAATTGTAACAGATGCCAGCCTTCTAGGTTGGGGTGCAGTCTGGAACTCCCTGAAGGCTCAGGGATTGTGGACTCAGGAGGAGACACTCCTTCCAATAAATATTCTGGAACTGAGAGCGATATTCAATGCTCTTCAGGCTTGGCCTCAGTTAGCGACAATGAGGTTCATCAGATTTCAGTCGGACAACATCATGACTGTGGCTTACATCAACCATCAAGGGGGAACAAGGAGTTCCCTAGCGATGTTAGAAGTCTCAAAGATAATTCGCTGGGCAGAGATTCACTCTTGCCACCTATCAGCTATCCATATCCCAGGTGTAGAGAACTGGGAGGCGGAATTTCAAAGTCGTCAGACTTTTCATCCGGGGGAGTGGGAACTCCATCCGGAGGTGTTTGCACAATTGATTCATCGTTGGGGCAAACCAGAACTGGATCTCATGGCATCTCGCCAGAACGCCAAGCTTCCTTGTTACGGATCCAGGTCCAGGGATCCCAAGGCAACGCTGATAGATGCTCTAGCAGCGCCCTGGTCTTTCAACCTGGCTTATATGTTTCCACCGTTTCCTCTGCTCCCTCGACTGATTGCCAAGATCAAGCAGGAGAGAGCATCAGTGATTTTGATAGCGCCTGCGTGGCCACGCAGGACCTGGTATGCAGATCTAGTGGACATGTCATCCTTTCCACCATGGACTCTGCCTCTGAGACAGGACCTTCTACTTCAGGGTCCTTTCCACCATCCAAATCTAATTTCTCTGAGACTGACTGCATGGAGATTGAACGCTTGATTTTATCAAAGCGTGGCTTCTCCGAGTCAGTCATTGATACCTTAATACAGGCACGAAAGCCTGTCACCAGGAAAATTTATCATAAGATATGGCGTAAATATCTTTATTGGTGTGAATCCAAGGGTTATTCATGGAGTAAGGTCAGGATTCCCAGGATATTATCCTTTCTCCAAGAAGGTTTGAAAAAAGGATTGTCAGCTAGTTCCTTAAAGGGACAGATTTCTGCTCTGTCTATTCTTTTGCACAAGCGTCTGGCAGATGTTCCAGACGTTCAGGCATTTTGTCAGGCTTTAGTTAGAATCAAGCCATGGAGCTTAAATTTGGTTCTTAAGGTTCTTCAAGGAATTCCGTTTGAACCTCTTCATTCCATCGATATCAAACTTTTATCTTGGAAAGTTCTTTTTTTGGTAGCTATTTCCTCGGCTCGCAGAGTCTCCGAGTTATCTGCCTTATAATGTGATTCTCCTTATCTGATTTTCCATACGGATAAGGTAGTCCTACGTACCAAACCTGGGTTTTTACCTAAGGTGGTATCTAACAAGAATATCAATCAAGAGATTGTTGTTCCATCCTTGTGTCCTAATCCTTCTTCAAAGAAGGAACGTCTATTACACAATCTGGACGTGGTTCGCGCTTTAAAGTTTTACTTACAAGCTACTAAAGATTTCCGTCAAACATCTGCTTTGTTTGTTATCTACTCTGGACAGAGGAGAGGTCAAAAGGCTTCGGCAACCTCTCTTTCTTTTTGGCTAAGAAGCATAATCCGCTTAGCCTATGAGACTGCTGGACAGCAGCCTCCTGTAAGGGTTACAGCTCATTCTACTAGGGCTGTGGCTTCCACTTGGGCCTTTAAAAATGAGGCTTCTGTTGAACAGATTTGCAAAGCGGCGACTTGGTCTTCGCTTCATACCTTTTCAAAACTCTACAAATTTGATACTTTTGCTTCTTCGGAGGCTATTTTTGGGAGACAGGTTTTACAGGCAGTGGTACCTGCCTTGTCCCTCCCTTCATCCGTGTACTTTAGCTTTGGTATTGGTATCCCACAAGTAATGGATGATCCGTGGACTGGATACACCTTACAAGAGAAAACACAATTTATTCTTACCTGATAAATTTATTTCTCTTGTGGTGTATCCAGTCCACGGCCCGCCCTGTCATTTTAAGGCAGGTAATTTTTAAATTTAACCCCTTAATGACAACTGACGTACTAGGTACGTCATGCATTAACAAGCAGTTAATGACAATGGACGTACCTGGTACGTCAGTTGTCTAAGAGAGTGCTGGAAGCGATCGCAATCGCTTCCAGCAGCTCTCAGGGTATTGCAGTGATGCCTCCATATGGAGGCATCCTGCAATACCTTTTTAGAAGACTCCGATGCAGAGAGGGCCACTCTGTTCGTTGGTGGGTGGGAGCGCAACAGGGAGGCGGGTGGGCGGCCCATCGCTACCCGGCATCCGGTTCCTAGAAGTGCAATGTGCACGCCTGGTGCCGGGAGCGTGCGGGGGGGCGCGCGTGCGCGCGCATTAGCTGGCCACTGACACCAATGAGGAGGGAAGAGGGGGGGGGAATTTTTTTTTTTTAAAATAATATAAAAGGATCTGGGAGGGGGAGGGGGGGTAGGGGTATTGTGGGGGGCTGCTACAATACAGAAAACCCAAAAAAAAAGCAAAAGAGCAAAAAATACTTTTGTTTTTGGGCAAATTGGGTACTGGCAGACAGCTGCCAGTACCCAAGATGGCCGCAATTAGATAGGGGAGAGGGTTAGAGAGCTGGGGGGGGGGGATCATGGAGGTTGGGGCTAAGGCAGGAGTCCATCACAGCTAAAATATTTTTTTTTTTTTTATTTATTAAAAAAAAAAAAACTCCTTTTATTTAGTACTGGCAGACTTTCTGCCAGTACTTAAGATGGCGGGGACATTTGTGGGGTTGGGGAGGGAAGAGAGCTGTTTGGGAGGGATCAGGGGGTAGGATGTGTCAGGTGGGAGGCTGATCTCTACCCTAAAGCTAAAATTAACCCTGCAAGCTCCCTACAACCTACCTAATTAACGCCTTCACTGCTGGGCATAATTTACGTGTGGTGCGCAGCAGCATTTAGCGGCCTTCTAATTACCAAAAAGCAAAGCCAAAGCCATATAAGTCTGCTATTTCTGAACAAAGGGGATCCCAAAGAAGCTTTTACAACAATTTGTGCCATAATAGCACAAGCTGTTTGTAAATAATTTCAGTGAGAAACCTAAATTGTGAAAAATGTAAAGTTTTTTTTTCTTCTGTTAAGTGTGATCAGTCCACGGGTCATCATTACTTCTGGGGATATTACTCCTCCCCAACAGGAAGTGCAAGAGGATTCACCCAGCAGAGCTGCATATAGCTCCTCCCCTCTACGTCACTCCCAGTCATTCTCTTGCACCCAACGACTAGATAGGATGTGTGAGAGGACTATGGTGATTATACTTAGTTTTATATCTTCAATCAAAAGTTTGTTATTTTAAAATAGCACCGGAGTGTGTTATTACCTCTCTGGCAGAGTTTGAAGAAGAATCTACCAGAGTTTTGCTATGATTTTAGCCGGAGTAGTTAAGATCATATTGCTGTTCTCGGCCATCTGAGGAGTGAGGTAAACTTCAGATCAGGGGACAGCGGGCAGATGAATCTGCATAGAGGTATGTAGCAGTTTTTATTTTCTGACAATGGAATTGATGAGAAAATCCTGCCATACCTATATAATGTCATGTATGTATACTTTACACTTCAGTATTCTGGGGAATGGTACTTCACTAGAATTACACTGTAAGAAATACATAAAGCTGTTTAATAACTAGAGATTATGTTTAACGTTTTTGCTGGAATGTAAAATCGTTTTCATTTGCTGAGGTACTGTGTGAATAAATGTTTGGGCACTATTTTTCCACTTGGCAGTTGCTTAATCTGTTTTTCTGACAGTTTCTGTTCTCCCTCACTGCTGTGTGTGAGGGGGAGGGGCCGTTTTTTGGCGCTTTTACTATGCATCAAATATTTCAGTCAGCAACTCATTGTATTCCCTGCATGATCCGGTTCATCTCTACAGAGCTCAGGGGTCTTCAAAACTTATTTTGAGGGAGGTAATTTCTCTCAGCAGAGCTGTGAGAATTATAGTTTGACTGAGATAAAAAACGTTTATTCTGTAATTTGTTTCCTGCTTTCAGAATTTGTTATCTTTGCTAATGGGATTAAACCTTTGCTAAAGTTGTGTTGTTTACAAGGATTGAGGCTATAACTGTTTCAATTTATTAATTTTCAACTGTCATAGATCTTCTGTGCTTCTTAAAGGCACAGTACGTTTTAATATTATTCTAATTGAATTGTATTTCCAAGTTGCAAGTTTATTTGCTAGTGTGTTAAACATGTCTGATTCAGAGGATGATACCTGTGTCATTTGTTGCAATGCCAAAGTGGAGCCCAATAGAAATTTATGTACTAACTGTATTGATGCTACTTTAAATAAAAGTCAATCTGTACAAATTGAACAAATTTCACCAAACAACGAGGGGAGAGTTATGCCGACTAACTCGCCTCACGTGTCAGTACCTACATCTCCCGCTCAGAGGGAGGTGCGTGATATTGTAGCGCCGAGTACATCTGGGCGGCCATTACAAATCACATTACAGGATATGGCTACTGTTATGACTGAGGTTTTGGCTAAATTACCAGAACTAAGAGGTAAGCGTGATCACTCTGGGGTGAGAACAGAGTGCGCTGATAATATTAGGGCCATGTCAGACACTGCGTCACAGGTGGCAGAACATGAGGACGGAGAACTTCATTCTGTGGGTGACGGTTCTGATCCAAACAGACTGGATTCAGATATTTCAAATTTTAAATTTAAACTGGAAAACCTCCGTGTATTAATAGGGGAGGTGTTAGCGGCTCTGAATGATTGTAACACAGTTGCAATACCAGAGAAAATGTGTAGGTTGGATAAATATTTTGCGGTACCGACGAGTACTGAGGTTTTTCCTATACCTAAGAGACTTACTGAAATTGTTACTAAGGAGTGGGATAGACCCGGTGTGCCGTTCTCACCCCCTCCGATATTTAGAAAAATGTTTCCAATAGACGCCACCACAAGGGACTTATGGCAAACGGTCCCTAAGGTGGAGGGAGCAGTTTCTACCTTAGCTAAGCGTACCACTATCCCGGTGGAGGATAGCTGTGCTTTTTCAGATCCAATGGATAAAAAGTTAGAGGGTTACCTTAAGAAAATGTTTGTTCAACAAGGTTTTATATTGCAACCCCTTGCATGCATTGCGCCGATCACGGCTGCAGCGGCATTCTGGATTGAGTCTCTGGAAGAGAACATTGGTTCAGCTATTCTGGACGACATTACGGACAGGCTTAGAGTCCTTAAACTAGCTAATTCATTCATTTCGGAGGCCGTAGTACATCTTACTAAACTTACGGCGAAGAATTCAGGATTCGCCATTCAGGCACGCAGGGCGCTGTGGCTAAAATCCTGGTCAGCTGATGTTACTTCTAAGTCTAAATTGCTTAATATACCTTTCAAAGGGCAGACCTTATTCGGGCCCGGGTTGAAAGAGATTATCGCTGACATTACAGGAGGTAAAGGCCATGCCCTGCCTCAGGACAAAGCCAAAGCCAAGACTAGATAGTCTAATTTTCGTTCCTTTCGTAATTTCAAAGCAGGAGCAGCATCAACTTCCTCTGCACCAAAACAGGAAGGAGCTGTTGCTCGCTACAGACAAGGCTGGAAACCTAACCAGTCCTGGAACAAGGGCAAGCAGACTAGGAAACCTGCTGCTGCCCCTAAAACAGCATGAATTGAGGGCCCCCGATCCGGGATCGGATCTAGTGGGGGGCAGACTTTCTCTCTTCGCCCAGGCTTGGGCAAGAGATGTTCAGGATCCCTGGGCGCTAGAGATAATATCTCAGGGATACCTTCTGGACTTCAAATACTCTCCTCCAAGAGAGAGATTTCATCTGTCAAGATTGTCAACAATCCAGACAAAGAAAGAGGCGTTTCTACGCTGTGTACAAGAGCTCTTGTTAATGGGAGTAATCCATCCAGTTCCACGATCGGAACAGGGACAGGGGTTTTACTCAAATCTGTTTGTGGTTCCCAAAAAAGAGGGAACTTTCAGACCAATCCTGGACTTAAATATCCTAAACAAATTCCTAAGAGTTCCATCGTTCAAGATGGAGACTATTCGGACAATTTTACCTATGATCCAAGAGGGTCAATACATGACCACTGTAGATTTAAAAGATGCTTACCTTCACATACCGATTCACAAAGATCATTATCGGTACCTAAGGTTTGCCTTCCTAGACAGGCATTACCAGTTTGTGGCTCTTCCATTCGGATTGGCTACAGCTCCAAGAATCTTCACAAAGGTTCTGGGTGCTCTTCTGGCGGTACTAAGACCGCGGGGAATCTCGGTAGCTCCATACCTAGACGACATTCTGATACAAGCTTCAAGCTTTCAAACTGCCAAGTCTCATACAGAGTTAGTGCTGGCATTTCTAAGGTCACATGGATGGAAGGTGAACGAAAAGAAAAGTTCACTCGTTCCACTCACAAGAGTTCCCTTCCTGGGGACTCTTATAGATTCTGTAGAAATGAAGATTTACCTGACAGAGGACAGGCTAACAAGACTTCAAAGTGCTTGCCGCACCCTTCATTCCATTCAACACACGTCAGTGGCTCAATGCATGGAGGTAATCGGCTTAATGGTAGCGGCAATGGACATAGTACCCTTTGCACGCTTACACCTCAGACCACTGCAACTGTGCATGCTAAGTCAGTGGAATGGGGATTACTCAGACTTATCCCCTTCTCTGAATCTGGATCAAGAGACCAGAAATTCTCTTCTATGGTGGCTTTCTCGGCCACATCTGTCCAGGGGGATGCCATTCAGCAGACCAGACTGGACAATTGTAACAACAGACGCCAGCCTTCTAGGTTGGGGTGCCGTCTGGAATTCTCTGAAGGCTCAGGGACAATGGAGTCAGGAGGAGAGTCTCCTGCCAATAAACATTCTGGAATTGAGAGCAGTTCTCAATGCCCTCCTGGCTTGGCCCCAGTTGACAACTCGGGGGTTCATCAGGTTTCAGTCGGACAACATCACGACTGTAGCTTACATCAACCATCAGGGAGGGACAAGAAGCTCCCTAGCTATGATGGAAGTATCAAAGATAATTTGCTGGGCAGAGTCTCACTCTTGCCACCTGTCAGCAATCCACATCCCGGGAGTGGAGAACTGGGAGGCGGATTTCTTAAGTCGTCAGACTTTTCATCCGGGGGAGTGGGAACTTCATCCGGAGGTCTTTGCCCAAATACTTCGACGTTGGGGCAAACCAGAGATAGATCTCATGGCGTCTCGACAGAACGCCAAGCTTCCTCGTTACGGGTCCAGATCCAGGGATCCAGGAGCAGTCCTGATAGATGCTCTGACAGCACCTTGGGACTTCAGGATGGCTTACGTGTTTCCACCCTTCCCGTTGCTTCCTCGATTGATTGCCAGAATCAAACAAGAGAGAGCATCAGTGATTCTAATAGCACCTGCGTGGCCACGCAGGACTTGGTATGCAGACCTGGTGGACATGTCATCCTGTCCACCTTGGTCTCTACCTCTGAAACAGGACCTTCTGATACAGGGTCCCTTCAAACATCAAAATCTAACTTCTCTGAAGCTGACTGCTTGGAAATTGAACGCTTGATTTTATCAAGACGTGGATTTTCTGAGTCAGTTATTGATACCTTAATACAGGCTAGAAAACCTGTTACCAGAAAGATTTACCATAAGATATGGCGTAAATACCTATATTGGTGTGAATCCAAAGGTTACTCTTGGAGTAAGGTTAGGATTCCTAGGATATTGTCTTTTCTACAAGAAGGTTTAGAAAAGGGTTTATCTGCTAGTTCATTAAAGGGACAGATCTCAGCTCTGTCCATTCTGTTACACAAACGTCTGTCAGAAGTTCCTGACGTCCAGGCTTTTTGTCAGGCTTTGGCCAGAATTAAGCCTGTGTTTAAAACTGTTGCTCCACCATGGAGTTTAAACCTTGTTCTTAATGTTTTACAGGGTGTTCCGTTTGAACCCCTTCATTCCATTGATATAAAGTTGTTATCTTGGAAAGTTCTATTTTTAATGGCTATTTCCTCGGCTCGAAGAGTCTCTGAATTATCAGCCTTACATTGTGATTCTCCTTATTTGATTTTTCATTCGGATAAGGTAGTCCTGCGTACTAAACCTGGGTTCTTACCTAAGGTAGTTACTAACAGGAATATCAATCAAGAGATTGTTGTTCCTTCTTTATGCCCAAATCCTTCTTCAAAGAAGGAACGTCTACTGCACAACCTGGATGTAGTCCGTGCTCTAAAATTTTACTTACAGGCAACTAAGGAATTTCGACAAACGTCTTCTCTGTTTGTCATTTACTCTGGGCAGAGGAGAGGTCAAAAAGCTTCCGCTACCTCTCTTTCTTTTTGGCTTCGTAGCATAATTCGTTTAGCTTATGAGACTGCTGGACAGCAGCCTCCTGAAAGAATTACAGCTCATTCTACTAGAGCTGTGGCTTCCACTTGGGCCTTCAAGAATGAGGCCTCTGTTGAACAGATTTGCAAGGCTGCAACTTGGTCTTCGCTTCATACTTTTTCCAAATTTTACAAATTTGACACTTTTGCTTCATCGGAGGCTATTTTTGGGAGAAAGGTTCTTCAGGCAGTGGTTCCTTCTGTATAAAGAGCCTGCCTATCCCTCCCGTCATCCGTGTACTTTTGCTTTGGTATTGGTATCCCAGAAGTAATGATGACCCGTGGACTGATCACACTTAACAGAAGAAAACATAATTTATGCTTACCTGATAAATTCCTTTCTTCTGTAGTGTGATCAGTCCACGGCCCGCCCTGTTTTTTAAGGCAGGTAAATATTTTTTAATTTATACTCCAGTCACCACTTCACCCTTGGCTTTTCCTTTCTCGTTGGTCCTTGGTCGAATGACTGGGAGTGACGTAGAGGGGAGGAGCTATATGCAGCTCTGCTGGGTGAATCCTCTTGCACTTCCTGTTGGGGAGGAGTAATATCCCCAGAAGTAATGATGACCCGTGGACTGATCACACTACAGAAGAAAGGAATTTATCAGGTAAGCATAAATTATGTTTTTATTTGCTCGCATTTGGCGGTGAAATGGTGGAATAAAATATACCAAAATGTGCCTAGATCAATACTTTGGGTTGTCTTCTAACAAAAAATATATACATGTCAAGGGATATTCAGGTATTCCTGACAGATATCAGGGTTCCAATGTAACTAGCGCTAATTTTGAAAAAAAGTGGTTTGGAAATAGCGAAGTGCTACTTGTATTTATGGCCCTATAACTTGCAAAAAAAGCTAAGAACATGTAAACATTGGGTATTTCTAAACTCAGGACAAAATTTAGAAACTATTTAGCATGGGTGTTTTTTGGTGATTGTAGATGTGTAACAGATTTTGGGGGTCAAAGTTAGAAAAAGTGTGTTTTTTTCCATTTTTTCCTCATATTTTATTATTTTTTTTGTAGTAAATTATAAGACATGATGAAAATAATGGTATCTTTAGAAAGTCCATTTAATGGCGAGAAAAACGGTATATAATATGTGTGGGTACAGTAAATGAGTAAGAGGAAAATTACAGCTAAACACAAACACCGCAGAAATGTAAAAATAGCCATTGTCATTAAGGGTAAGAAAATTGAAAAATGGTCCGGTCATTAAGGGGTTAAACTACAGTCACCACTGCACCCTTTAGTTTCTCCTTTCTCGGCTTGTTTTCGGTCGAATGACTGGATATGGCAGTTAGGGGAGGAGCTATATAACAGCTCTGCTGTGGGTGTCCTCTTGCAACTTCCTGTTGGGAATGAGAATATCCCACAAGTAATGGATGATCCGTGGACTGGATACACCACAAGAGAAATAAATTTATCAGGTAAGCATAAATTGTGTTATTACCCATTCCCCAATTTTGCATATCCAAAACGGTTATAATAATACACGTTTTACCTCTGTACTTACCTTGTATCTAAGCCTCTGCAGACTGCCACCTTATTTTAGTTCATTTGACAGACTTGCATTTTAGCTAATCAGTGCTCACTCAGAGCTCAATGTTATCTATGTGTAACACATGAACTAATGCCCTCTAGTGGTGAAAAACTGTCAAAATGCTTTCAGATTAGAGGCGGCCTTCAAGGTCTAAGAAATTAGCATATGAACCTCATAGGTTTAGCTTTCAACTAAGAATACCAAGAGAACAAAACAAAATTGATGATTAAAGTAAATTGGATAGTTGTTTAAAATTACATGCCCTATATTACATGCTTTATTTGAATCATGAAAGTTTTTTTTTTGGACTTGACTGTAACATAAAATACTATGAGCCCAGATTACAAGTGGAGCATTATCAGGGCCGGACTGGTAAATCAGACCAGCCCTGGAAATTTATATAGACTGACCCCACCACGCCCCCCTCCGGCCCAGCCAAGCCCTGCCCGCCCCCCTCTGGCACAGCCAACTACACCCCCTGGCAACGCAGCAGCCAATCTCCCTACCAACCCCTAACAGTAGTCTATCTCCCTACCAACTCCTAACAGTAGTCCTACACTGCTACTAACCTACTTGAGCTCTGTGTGCTTGTGCCCCTAGTGTGCTGGCTATGTGGCCTCCTGCTCCTCTCTTCTTGTCATGATATCCCCCACCCCCCCTACGTGCAGTGCTATTAGAGCGGAGCGGCCACCACACTAAGCGAGCTTGAATAGCACTGCGGGAAGGGGGTGTGGGGGATATCATGACAAGGAGATAGGAGCTGGAGGCCACATGGGCCAGCACATTGGGAGTACAAGCACACAGAGCTCAAGCAGGTTAGTAGCCTCTGTGTCCTTAACAAGCTCACTGTGCTCCCTCAGCTGCTCACTTTCTGACAATAGCCAGACAGCCCACCGTGATTTTTCCCGGTATCCCAGCAGGCCAATCCGGCCCTGAGCATTAGTGATACTGATAGTGATAGTTATCCTTAATGCACACCTGCGCTAAGAAAAAGTGCACAATTTGGCATTACAAGTTAATGGTAAAAAATGTTAATTTTTTTTAGCATACAGTTTATACTGTATATCTTAATTTAAAACGTAATTTAAGAGTTTGTGAAGAACACTATATTTTTAGTGCACCTTAGGGTTAGCGCTCAAGCTAAAACTAGACCTGAATTTTGGATTTTGTAGCACGTACCATAGAAGTCTGTTAGGTGAGGGATGTAGGGTAGCCACGCTATTGTACCTCCAGATGTTAGATGGCCCAAAGTTTTTGCTTTAGTGCTATCATTTTACTTTCAGCTTGTAATATGGAAGTATAAATAGAAGCGAAATAGATGCGCTCTAGCAATGTTAGAGCACAATAGCTCTTCCATTTTTATGTGACATTTGCAATCTAGGCCTTTATAATTAGAAGACTTTTGTGTAATCAACAAACCAATCAAATGTGAAAGCTGTCTTAATTTATTAACATCTTGCATTATCTTTTCACCTCTGCTTAAGCCAATTAGGGACATATATGTAGCAGACTTAGGCTCATTCAATGTGCACTGCCAGTTCTCAGAATTGGAAAACCCACTGAAGCATTGTTGCTTTACTTTGCATAATTAAAGATTTTATATTACAATCTCAAAATGTTTCATGTCCTTTTTAAAAATGAAATCTTAATACTTTATAGCCTATAATTTACTCTGTATGTCTGAGGTTGCTGTGTTCCTTGTTCAGAGTGGAATTGCCTGGTACTTCGGTGCTGGACTGACAGTAATAGGCGGGATCAGACTAATATACTACAGGAAAGTTCTACTCTGTGAAAAGCATTACTGGGCTAAAAGAAGCTGCACCCAGGTGGCAAAACAGGCTAACAATGGTATTGAGACGTTTGTTCGTTCCTGTGAGTGTGCTTCTCTCTGTGTGTATGTAACCTGTTACAGTCAAGAGTTGCCTTTGAGGATTAAAAAAAACGACACAAAAATATTATACTGGATCAATTTTAAGGCCTTTTTTTTTTAACCATTTTCGCTGATTAGAGATTAGATTAGAGAAGCCTCATTGTTCAGTACAGAATAAAAAAGCACTTTTTTCTTGCAAGGTGCTCACTGTTACCACAGGGATCACCTTGCTATGCAGACAATATTTATATATTTTTTGATAGAGGGACTTGTCTACTAGAAAATAAACTTTTACAGGGGTCTCTACACAAACCAGATTTTTTTTTATTGCGCATATATTGACCCATTCTCAAGCAAATCCTCATGTGCTTTTTCTACTTTATTTTTAAAAGATTTGTTGTGCGATACTCTTTCAAATGAGGGGTCTTGGAGGTTTGTAGCTGCTATGGGAGCTAAGATCGAGGGCATTGAAGAACCTTCCCCATCCAGCTCCCTTGCAGCTACTCCGAGCTTCCTGGTTCTGCCTCCTTTGTGTAAGCACGTGGTGACATCACTGGCACTCCCTTGAAGCCTGGGAGTGCCCCCCACTAGGGCACCAAAGATCCCCGTCCTGTAGGGAGGGGGATCACCGAAAACAGTGTTTGATCTGCGATCCCAGGTAGTGATGTGCATGACGAGAGCACCTCCATCATGCCCATCGAAGGGTTTAATCTTCAATACTTCATAAAGACCATATCTTCCATTATTCACACAACGTGTTTTCTGTAAATTAATTAAAAAATATTTTCTAGGGGGGCGGAGCCTGGCTACAGCTAAAATGGCTGTGTAACTCCGGTGCTCTGTGAAACGGATCTCCACTATCACTAATCCTGGATCGTTTTATTGAGCTAAACATCAATTCTTAGTCACCCGGAGCAACCTTCATATGCAGAGAAACAGCAATATAAATATTTGCCATTAAACACCGGCCCATACCACCATGCAGCTCGCAATGTGTTAAGGGGCAGAGACGGACCGGCACTAACCTATCTATCTACAGAATACCTCCCGATCCACACCGCATCCTGTCTATGGACCCCCAGATCTGAGCACTCCTATCGACTGAATGCTCCTCTGATCCTCTTATCCTCTCATGCTCAGTGGCGCGGGACAACCCTCACACCCGGACACCAAGATGGCACCAATCTAGGGTAAGGCCGCACCTCACATCACTCGTAGCATTAGCTACACATCTAATCACCTCAAAGCATACCCTACAGCCTAAGTGTAAGTGGCATACTTACCACCGCGACACATACCGCATCCCTTGCTCTGCTCCTTAGACCAGATCAGACTTGCGGGGAGACCAGCTGCGCACATTTTGGAAAGGCGCCAAATCAAGCGCCATACTTGAATCACGCCACGCACCCGGTCGGCCCTGCGCAGGAATCCTCAGTGGCACCCAGACTTTAACAAAACATACACATATAGGCAATGTGAATGCATAACTATTCCCCACAACAGCTAAAACGGAACTTTAGTGCACAATAGCCTTAAAGGAGAGTGTCAATGAAAGGAGGGTTTGAGGCTTGACAATTTTTCCTACTTGCTATTTTGAATACTGCAGCAGCATATCAGATACACAGAAATTACTGGGCACACAGTGAACACGAGAAACAAGCACTGCAAGTAAAATTCAGATTTATAGTAATAGGAGATACATCTTTAAATAACAAGCAGCTCTCCACCCAGTAATAAACTCAGCACATTTATTCACTTTACCCTGTGAACTACTCAGTTAAGAAACAAGAGATTTCTTCATAAAGTGCAACACCTCTCACCTTAATTGCACAAAGAATCTCTAATCACCTATACTACGTATTATCTTTACCATCTTTAACATGATGGTGGCCAGACGGCAGACAAAATCAGAAAAGACTCTGAAACAAGCTGCAACCAAATCCCATACTATGTCATCATTTTTTACTACGGAGCATTCAACATCTCCTATGAACTCCCATAATAAACATACTCCCCCAGCGAGTCCAGAGGAACATACAAATGAACTCCCATCTATATCTAATATGCCTGATAACATACCAGCCACCCTTCTAGCCCAATTTGCAACAAAGCAAGAGATATCCACTATTTTCAGAACCTGCCTACGTGAAGAATTATTGGAAATTAAACAAGATCTCCATAGCCTAGGCTCTAGGGTGGATATGCTGGAAGCAGAAACTGAAGAGGTGAGGGAAGATATTCAAAGGATAGAAAATAACGCTTCAACACACCAGGAAACACTCACAGCACTGATGGACAAGATTGATGACCTCGAAAATAGGAGCAGATGGAAGAATCTGAGGCTCCGTGTAATTCCTGAGTCTGTCCTCCCGAAAGACTTCCATGAATATTTACAATCTTTATTCACCTCTATCAAAGAACCCGCCTATCCAAACGATATACAATGGGTAAGAGCCCATAGAGCTCTCAGACCTAAACCACCGGATAATGCTCCACCCAGAGACATTATTATTAGATTCAAGAATTTTCTGGAGAAGGAGATGCTACTGAATCAATCAAGAAAACACCAACCCATTAAATTTCGAGGAAACGTGGTGCAATTTTACCAGGATCTGTCGACAAGAACACTACAGATAAGGAAAGAATTCCACCCACTTACGACCCTGCTCCGAAACAAGAAAATTCCATACAGATGGGGGTTCCCCGTCCACCTAATGGTAATACAGAATGATAGACGCTACATCTGTCAAAAGCCCGAGGATATCCCGTCCTTCTGTAAGGATCTAGATATCGACCAACCTCAAATGGAACCACAGGCCTCATCTTCTTATCAAGCATTGCCTAAAAGGAGGAAGACAAGTCTCATGAAGTGGCAAACTAAAATGCCGCGCAAAACTCCTGATCATAGGCAAGCCAGAGAACTAAGAGACACGACTTCACAGAAGTCCCCACACCAACTTAGCCCTGAAGAGGACTGATCTTGATATCTTCCAGACTGGTGAGACATTTCTGTAGAATAATTTACTTATGGGAATGAAGGTACATATCCTGCAGGGTGGACCTCTTGGTCAGGTACTGTTACCAACCTTCATCTCCTGCCATAGTAATGACATTGATGCAGAAACTTTCCCTCCCTCTTTTCCCTCCCCTCCCCTGCCAGGTTATTTACCCAATTATAGCTGGACATTTTTCCCAGGATATAAGGTAAAAGAAATGTATCATTAGGAGATCCGTTTTTTCTAATTCACCCCCTTAAGAATTTCCACTCTAATTTATGTCTATTATTAGACTTAGAGATTTGTTTAATGTTTACAAGTTATTGATTCCAAATTATGTTATCTATGTTTACTATACTGTTTGTTTTCTTTTTTACTGCAAGATATGTATGCTGTGCAAAACTGTCTACTCCATGTGCAATAGAGGTCCTTACAATGTGTATTCCACTTACGTTAACCCGTACACATCTCCACTTTAACTATGGCTTCCCGACGCTGTAGGGAACCTCGCCCTCTGATTATTTTATCACAAAATGCAAAGGGCTTGAACTCACCCTGTAAACGTTCCAAAGCACTCTCAGATCTAGCTAAAAGAGGAGCAGATATTTATTTACAGGAAACTCGCTTTAAAAAAAATTGCTGGCCAAAATATTTAGGTCGCACATATACTCAACACTTTCACAGTTCAGGCCCTACCAAAAAATGCGGTGTTAGTATTTTACTCAAAAAGTCAATACCTTTCACACTTCTGAAAAAGATAGCCGATACAGAAGGTAGATTCCTAGGCCTAATAGGTCTTCTCTATGGCCAACCCATAACCCTTGTTAATATATATGAGCCCGATACCGCCCCAAAACCATTTTTTGTCAAATTATTTAACAAATTGCTAGAAGATTCCAGAGGCCCAACTTACTTAGGAGGAGATTTTAATTTTCCACTCCAACCACAAATAGACAGCACTAACCCCCTCACAAACCCCAACACTAAATTTCTCAACTTTTTTTGGAAACATCTAAGATTACATAACCTATATGATACATGGCGGTACTTATAGCCGTATAGACTATATCTTCACCAACCAATTAGGTTTATCCCATATCACTAAATGTGATATCACACCTACTACATGGTCTGATCATTCGGCGGTTCAATTACACATTAACTGGGCGGAACACACAACAAATCACTACAATTGGATGTTAGACGACACCCTTCTGGATAACGTTGATACTGTTGCAAAGTTAGATGAAACCCTGAAGGAATATTTTATTGTTAACGTCCCCTCTACACTTAATCAGTTCTCAGTCTGGGAGGCACATAAATGCTTCCTCAGGGGTGAACTCATCAAAATAAAATCTCAGATTAACAAAGTGCAAAAACAGAAATTTCATGATCTCACCTCCAAACTCTCACAACTCAGCCTTCAACATAAACTGTCCCCAACAGACTCCTCCATCCTTTCTGAGATAACGGCAATACAGAAAGCACTAGATGACTTCCTTCAAATAGAATACAATACTTTAAAAAGAAAAACAAACAGCTTGTTTCATTTTGAAGGAAACAGAGCAGGTAAATATTTGGCCAGGACTCTTAGGAAAAGAAAACTAAAATCACATATATATGAAATACAAGCCCCAGGTAGACCCCCTCAAAAAACCACAGCAGATATTCTTCAGGTATTCCAAACCTATTACTCAAACCTATACAATATACACCCTGAGATCCCCTCAGCTCAACTCTCACAAAACATCTCACAATTCCTTCAGGGTTGCCAGCTCCCATCTATTAACAGCTCACAATTAAAGGACCTTAACTCACCCATCACCTCTCAGGAAGTTACACTTGCAATAAAAGAGTTAAAAATAGGGAAAAGCCCGGGCCCAGATGGCTTTTCCGCAAAATATTACCAGAGGTTTAAAGACACCCTAGTGCCCCATTTAACAACAATATTTAATGCTATAGCGGATGGATCACAGTTCCCCTCCTCTATGCTGGATAATAGAATTATCTTTATTAATCTACCATTTCTGCACCATATGCAAAATCTCTATTAAACATGAAATAAATATAGATATATCTCCATCTTGACAGATGACAATCCATCGACCCATATTGTACTATTTAAGATCCCCAATTATTGCTATCCTTATAAATATAAACTCATTGTGTAATTCCATAATTATTTGACATATATCCTCATCTATTTAAAGATACAAACCCTAACCAATACCTTTTTTACTTTGTTTAATTTCTTTTTTACTTTGTTTAATTTATTTTAATTTGTGTGACAGTAAATACATATAATTCCGTATTTTAGAATCACATCAAACACTTAGTGCAAATACTGTTTGAGTGCAATACTGTCATTGTTGTTTTTTAAATGTATATTAATGTGTTATTCTGATATTATCAGTTTTTTAATATCATTGATCTTAATAATATTAGAGGCATAGACAAAAAGCGAAAAAACCGCTTGATATATGATATCTTGGGAGGAGTTTTCTAACGCCCAGAATACTAGAAATAGAGCCACAGAAAACACACAAGAATAGGAAGTCTTGATAAAGGCGCATATCCAGCGCTGAAACGCGTAGATTTTGACAATCTAGTGTGACCGAATTTGGCTCCAGCAAGAAAATCTGATAGAACCGCTATTGCACCACTCCCCCCAACGACCCGGCTATCCGATTGGACCTCCAAGGACCACGTGACTACTCTGTGTAGACGTCAGGGTAGGAAGGACTGACCGGGAAATTTGAAGGTGAGACGCTCACAAACCACCACAGCTACACGGCAACACGCCGAACTGAGACACATCCCGGGTCAATTACAACCTTCCCATAACCCACGATAATAGAAGAGGAGGTAAGGGATATCGGTAGTCCGGTAGGGGTGAGCATCATAAGAACTCTGTATACTCTATTTTAATTACGGGACATTATAAGCTACATAAGCTACCTAAACAGGAAATAGCTCTTTGGAGCTCTTTGGATCCCTTACAAATAGTTGTGGCCACAACTTTTAACTTTTACATTTCATGCTGAACTATAATCATCATATCCTTTCAAGGACATAGTACGAACAAGAGTGTCTATTATCATATCAGCCAATCTAGTGTTTTTTGTCTATGCTGACAAGTTATTTTTACCGACACCATTTTTACTGACACAGTGCATTATTTGATATATTCAATTGATAAGGTTTACTGATTTGTTCATTTTATTTGTTTATATTTATTTGCATATATATTAATACAAATTGAATATTAATACAAATCGAATATTTGTTTTTTAACCTGGAAGTATTTACATATACACACATATCTGTATAACAGAGTCATTACCCTTTTTTAGTAAAAATCTTTACTCTATATTAGCACCTGTCTTTATTCTAAACACCACATATTGTTGTTTGTTTCCACCATATGTATTTTGCACCTTAAAGCATTGCTATCTTGTAACATATTGTATCACAATTTGTAACAAACCCCATTGTACACAAATGTGTATCTTATCCTATTGAGGACCCACATATTAATAATACCCTCCACAATATATTTGCCAGATATCACGGCAAATCACCTCCCATAACTAGGTTGCCAAATAACCACGGCTAACCACTCACTTGATACTAATGAGCCTTTGAAAATATATATATTAGTTATTAGGTAATAGACTTAGTCCCACTCACTGCTCTGTTTTTGAGCGCACCCCTCCCCCATTTTGTTTTACATGTGGTGGTGCTGCCAATACCAGGCAAACCTGCCACGACACCCTCGAACTTCCGTCCAATCTCATTATTAAATTTAGACATTAAGTTGTATGCTAAAATTCTTGCTACTCGACTGAACAAGATTATCCCAGATCTTATACACACTAACCAAGTGGGTTTTACTCCTCATAGGGAAGCCCGAGACAACACCATCAAAATATTAAATATCATAGAATATGCAAACACTAACCATATACCCTCAATAGTCCTATCATTAGGCGCCGAAAAGGCATTCGACCGCCTTAGTTGGCCTTTTCTCATTCAGACCCTGAGAAAGTTTGGCCTTGATGACCAATTCATATATAAGATTTTTGCATTATATAATACCCCCACAGCCAAAATAAAATTAAATAATTCTTTATCCCCCCCCTTCTACATAAATAACGGCACCAGATAAGGGTGTCCGCTCTCTCCAACATTATTTATCCTAGCAATGGAAGTCTTGGCAACCTACATTAGAACCACACCTTCAATCACTGGCATGAACATAGGTCGGCAGGAGTATAAGATATCCCTATATGCGGACGACATTATCCTCACACTTACAAACCTTTCCTCCTCGATACCCTCCCTAATGTCTCTTTTTCGAGAGTATTGGACATTGTCTAACTTTCGTATCAATAACACAAAATCAGAATTTATTAATTTAGCGACACCTCCCAAGGACCTACATATATTATACTCACACAAATTTAAACACCAACCTACAGCACTTAGATATCTAGGGATCATGATATCCCCATACCTACAAGAATTAGCCCCTCTAAATTTTGGCCCTTTGAAAACCCAGATTATTGCTACCCTACACTCATGGTCCAACAAACCAATTTCTTGTTTAGGCAGGATAAATGCCGTTAAAATGGTAATACTTCCTAAAATCTACCATTTACTCTCTACAGAAACTTATAAATTCATATATCTGGGATCATAAACGACCTCGAATTGCTACGCAAACCATATATCGCACTAAACTGGAGGGCGGACTTGGTGTCCCAAATATATTACTATATCGCTATGCCACCTTTATGACCAGAATAGTAGACTGGTGTAGAAACGCTGCCCACAAAGAATGGATAGGGCTAGAGCATGCACTCACGCAGGGAGGACAATTAGGAGGTAGATGTTGGCTCACAACTAAACGCGAGCGAGGAGACACAGAACTTCCTTTTTTGATACGAGAAACGTTTAATATATGGGGGAAAATTTTAAGAGGATACAAAACTCTCGACACCCTGCTCTCCTCTGACACCCTTCTTAGATAACCCTATAACTCCATTTCAACCCATATCTCGTAATACTGTCCACCACACTCTTACTCAAGCAATACCCCACCATTCACTCATACAAAACAGCAAATTGAAACCCAAAGAAGAAGTAGTTGAAATACTGGGACCTCTTCTGAATAATTGGCTAGTATACCACCAACTTACGCATTATTTCGCAACACATAGAGAGAAACATAACTTGACCCGGCCTTTAACTCCATTTGAATCCTTGTGCTGGCTATTCTTTCCGGCGACGGGTATCCTATCCATTTCTTATAAACTTCTTTTAGCAAGTCGTTTACATCATCCCCCATCATATATAGCCAGTTGGGAGAGGGAGCTCAATGACTCACAACCACCAGACACATGGAAATTAATATATAAACAAATGAGCTCCTCTGCTTCCTCTATAAACATAACGGAAATGAACATGAAACTCCTCAGTAGATGGCATTACACCCCAGACAGACTAGGACGCCTATTCCCAAACTCTAACACTAGTTGTTGGAGAGGATGTGAAGAATGTGGTACCTTTGTCCATTTATGGTGGACATGTCCTGTGGCACAAACTTACTGGTCAGATATTGGGAAGGAGGTTAGGTTGGTGATAGGAACCTCTCTCCCACATTCCCCATGGCCCTTCCTTTTCAATTTTATCCCACAGGTAACTTGCTCATTCAGACTTAAACTCCTCATTATAATGATCAATACTGCCAAAAGATACATCCCATACCATTGGAAGCAGTCTACCCTCCCAACTCTACAGTTTTGGCGGGATAGAGTGTCCACCGCTATAGAACTGGAACAATACCGTTACACTAAATTACATAAAATAGAGGACTTTTGTCCATCCGCTTGCTTTGGGAAGAATATCTAAACTCCCTAAAACCCACTGTAACCCTAAACCTTCGGCAATGAGACTCGTTGACTCTCCCTTCCTCATCACTCATAACAATAATTATCAAGAGATGCACATGGTAACACAGACCTCCTTAGGAACTCACATTTATCAACATCCATACCTTTTTCTATACCAATTGCACATGGGTTCACAGAGTAGTGAACAAAAATTATATCTTTGTTACCCACAGCAGCATAGATGGTTTTGGATTTGTTATTTGTTTGCTTGTTAGTAAGTTATGTTAAAACATGTCAAGGTATATGTAAGTCACTGAGCATTTTTTCAGCCTGAGGCGCCTAACCCTCTTATCAAGTTATTACACGATTTTCTGTAATGATTGAAGTGCTCTGATACTATGTGTTGTATATTTTGACTTGATATAATAAAGCTTTTTTTGGGGGGGGGAAATATTTTCTAGTTCATGAAGTACATACAGTTTATCAGAAGTTCTTTTGGAAGGAGGAAGGGCTAGACTAATAAAACTTGATCTATTCCTACAAAATCAAATGTAATAGTTCATTATTGAGGTCACTCCATTTATTTCTTGGTACATTTTAAAGATCTGAAACCAGTGGCATGGTCTTATGCAGTCCTGTCATGCCCACAGGAATCTGCAAGCCCTTTATCAGTTGATCTATTTACCTTTAGATAATTACAGTGTTTATTTCTGCAGGCAGTATACTTGTTCTGTCCTAGTTTATAGAGATTACAAAAATACAGTTATCTAAGCACATCCAGTAAACTTACGCATCATGACTTAATTAATTAAAACCAGCAAAGCTTCAAATGCAGATACCTTAATAATTACAAGAAAGCAAAATGCCTATATTCTATTTAAAAAAGGAATTTTAAGGGGGCATTAAAGGAACTGTAAAGTTTAAATAAACTTTCATGATCCAGATAGGGCAAGTAATTTTAAACAACTTTCCAGTTTACTTTGTATTTTTTGTTAAAGGCGAAACATAGGTAGGCTCATAGCCTGATATCTAAGACTCTGCAGTCCACCTCTTATCTCACTGCCTGGCTGTGAATAGCTAATAACATGCACTGTTTGTTCTTGTGTGCCATATAGATAACATTGTGCTCACTCTAGTGTAGTTATTTAAGAGTCAGCACTTATTGCCTGAAATGCAAGTCTGTCAAAAAATTTGAGATAAGGAAGCCATCTGCAGAAGCTTAGATACTTAATTATAGAGGTTAAAAGTATATTAATATAACGGTGTTGGTTATGCAAAACTGGGGAATGGTAAATTAAGGGATTATCTCTTTAAACAATAACAATTTTGGTGTTGACTGTCCCTTTAAATACTATGAAATTGTAAAATGTGAATGTAGTAATAAATAAATGTGCAATTTCATTACTTACAGTATTTTGTTACCTTTTCCCATAATTTTACTTTGAAAACCATGTGCTTTGCAAATCTCACATGCAATTTTACAATATTTTTTGCATTTAATGTAATTTTTCATATTACTTACTCATAAAGGACCTGATGATCCAAAGCGCTGATGTCTTGTCAATACTGTGAGGTCACTCAAACAGTTTTATATAGGCAAAGAGAAATTATAGTATAGACTTCACAGGGACTAAACTCACTGAATTCTCTAAGAAAAGGGTCAGAATCTGAATATTCCAGATTCTATGGATACCTTCCATAGAATGTACCTTCCATAGAATGTAAAGAAGCTCTCTGGGATAGAGAATCTCACAGGGAAGATTGAAGTTAACAGAGGAACACTGACACTGATATAAAGTCTCAGTTTGTAGAAAAAACAAATTAAACTGAAATGTTTTCACTACAATTTAATTTGCATTTGCCTCTAGTTTAGTTAACATTACTTGTCTGTCAGTTAAAAAGGTGTATTGTGAATTTTGAGCAAGCTTCACCTGCATGCAGTTGGTGAGATAAATCTGTGAGATTTGCTGGTGTAAAATGCTTGGAGAATATTATGATAGTTGTGAGAGAGATTCAGATACATAGATCAATTACAAAGTGTGATGCAAAGTGTAAAAGATACACAGAAATATACAAAGTATGATCCTAATTTGTTACACAGAAACTTTTAATAAAAAAAAGCTAACAAAAAATATCACATGAACATCTCTATGTAAAAAGGAAGCTATTTTACTTCAAAATTTGTGCAGCTCACCAGAGTAAGTGCACTGTGGTCACTTATCCTTTAGCTACTCTCAGCTGCATGTTGAGGGTGAAAAAGAAACAACAGCCAATCCGCTTCATCAGTGCTGAGGTCTTGTTTCACTGAAATATTGTGACATTTCATAGTAAACTTCCTTAATCTGAGGAGGGAAATAACATGATTGTGGCTGCACAAGCCAGATGCACTCTCCCTTTCAAGCCCAGGTACTAGCATTCTGATTTGATGCTTAAGTCCCTTTACAAAGGGATGTGGCTACTGAGGAAATTTTGAGGTAAAATATCTTATTTTTTCATAGTGATGTTCAGTTGATATTGCATAGTCAGCTTTTTAGATATGCTGCATTACTTTCAAGTGTTTCCTGTCCCTTTAAAGAATTATAGAAAGGCAAATGTTTGATTAATTGCTGTTTATCTAGCTATGCACAGTTCTGAATGTGAGGGAGAGACACATACATTGCAATATAATGTTAAAAAAGCCTTTAAAGATTTTGTGTGCTTTCCCTCCATGCCAGCAAGTTAATTTTGCTTATTTTGAAACTTGAAAATACCGCTAAAAGCTTTTCCTCTTTGTTAAAGAATGTGAAAGAGACCAGTGCTTCTGGAACTCTCAATTACCCTCAAAATGAGCACACACAGACATTACGCTAATATTTGATAATGATTGGCTGTTGGCATGAAGAAGTAATGCATGAGAGAGCATATTTGGATAGTGGAGGGTGCAAGAAATGCCTTTGGTGCTTTTAATCATGGGTATTTCTTTTTTAAGACACGATGAGTCCACGGATCATCTTAATTACTAATGGGATATTCACCTCCTGGTCAGCAGGAGGAGGCAAAGAGCACCACAGCAGAGCTGTTAAATAGCTCCTCCCTTCCCTCCCACTCCAGTCATTCTCTTTGCCCACGTTAGTGATAGGAAGAGGTAAAGTGAGGTGTTAGATTAGATTCTTCAATCAAGAGTTTATTATTTTTAAAGTAGTGCAATATTGTGCTGCTTTGTCCTAGGGTGTAGCCATAGTCCATATCAGTCTCTACAGTAGAGCTTTGGTGGCTTTAAAGAAATGGGAACTGGTGGGACATAATTCTCACTGCGCCTCCCATACTCTGCTGCCCTAACCCTGAAAACCTGAGGGATTTTACTCAGGAATTTTCATTTATTTTCAGGTCCATGGAAGGGAGAGGATCTCTTAAACCTGGGAACTGCCTTGCTGCCAGGCAGAAAATGAGGTAAGTGCTAACTTCTTTTCTGGGGGAGAGGATCTCAGAGAAAGTTTGGGCACTTTGTTAATTGTTCATCTAACCTCATTACACTGGGTCTCAATTTCTCCTAGTTTTAGTAGGGGACATTAAGGCAGTTAGGACGCAGGCACTGGCATGTTTCTTATTTCCAGGCGGTCCCATCTATTAATAGGGCCGCCTGGGTGATTACATATGTGTGCTGTGGGCTCTTAGACATGTGGTAAATACTATTGATGGGCATAAAATGCTTAAAGGAAACCCTGCAAACAGTAGAGCTATCGGATGTAGCTGTTCAGTTTGTCCGTTAAGGAGACAAGGGATTCTTTTTCTCCCGATGGCTGTGTTTAGTCTATAACGTCCGCAGTGTGAGTGTATTAGCAGCGGAATAGCATTGTTTTTATTGAGTACAGTTGCAGGAGGTTTGGCATGTGGCTCCCGGTACATTTCTTAAAATACATAATGGCGACTGGGAGATTTATATTGGCTTTTTAATCATTTATATTGCATATTACTGTTTCAGTGTGAGTGTAGCAAGGCGGAATAGCGTCTTTTACATTGAGTACAGTTGTTGTCGATGGCGACCAGGAGAGGGCTTGGGTATCGCCCACGAGGGGCGGAGCTTGTAAAGGGCACCAAGGCATTCTCTTCTCCCTCCTAACAGTTCTGTCTATCCGCTAGGAGGGGAGGATGGCGCCGTTCAGAAATCATTTCCTCATTAAGACTTCCGGTTTTCGGAAGTCACGGAGTTATTCTTGTCTAAATGCTTGCGCTTCAGACAGGGCTCTGATAGTTCAGGATTTGTATAAGAGAAACTGTATAACGCCTCAGCGGGGTCAAGCTGAGGTGTAGACAGAATTTTACAGTACTAATGATCCTTTCATACTGTGTTCAACCATGTCTGCCCTTGTAATATTAAAGATGGGTTTCTCTTTATCGTTTAAGGAGACAGTATCTCTGGCCTATATGTTAATTTTTCTAGCAACTGGTTAAGTCTTTATTTAATTACCCTACTTTATGTGAAGCAGGTTACTTAAAGAAGTGTACATTAATTTTACTATCACACATGCAGTGCTCTGCAGTTCCTTGCAATTTTCATCTGGAATTGCTGCACAAGACATTGCTTCTTTAATGTCATGGCGATGTCTATGAACAGCAATGTTGACATATCTCATTTGCTTGCTTCTGCACACAGAAATAAGAAATTACTTTTAAAATTTAAAGAGACAGTAACGTTTTTTATGTGTCAATTTTTCTTATGCTCTGCGGTTCCTTGCAATTTTCATCTGGAATTGCTGCACAAGACATTGCTTCTTTAATGTCATGGCGATGTCTATGAACAGCAATGTTGACATAACTCATTTGCTTGCTTCTGCACACAGAAATAAGAAATTACTTTTAAAATTTAAAGAAACAGTAACGTTTTCTTCTACAAGATACGACGAGTCCACGGATTTCATCCTTACTTGTGGGATATTATCCTCCTGCTAACAGGAAGTGACAAAGAGCACCACAGCAGAGCTGTATATATAGCTCCTCCCTTCCCTCCAACCCCAGTCATTCTCTTTGCCTGTGTTAGTAATAGGAAGAGGTAAAGCGAGGTGTTAGTTTTAGTTTCTTCAATCAAGAAGTTTTTTTATTTTTAAATGGTACTGGTGAGTACTATTTTCCTCAGGGAGAATTGGAAGAAGATTTCTGCCCTGAGGTTGATGATCTTAGCAGATGTAACTAAGATCCATGTTGGTTCCCACAGAGCTTCTGAAGGTAATACAAGAGACATCTTCAGTGTGGAGAACGGTTTCATGCTACAAGCAGCATTGAGGTATGTGCAGCCCTTTATTTCTGAGGAGACTTGGTATATCAGAACTGGCTGACATTTATTTCCCTGCAAGGTAAGGGGTAAGCAGTAGACCTGTAAAACAAAGGGTATTACTGAGAGACCTGTGCTTATTTTCTTTTATTGACATATTGGGCTAAGCATTTATCAAGCATTCTAAAGGGACACTGGGAGACAGCTTAACGATTTTTTATTCAAATAAACAGTATGGCTGTATGTTTGTGCTTAGGGGTAAAAACAGTTCCACATGGCCTTATTGTATAAACCGCTTCTCCATGCGGTTGTGCAGTCCTATGCGATCGTCGTTCTTGATGGGCGGGGCTTATTTTCACGTGCTCAGACATGCACTTTACTCTGGCTGAGAAGGCAGCAGGCATTAGCTCCGGGTTGAGTCTAGACTGGTGTTCTGTTAACCGGATCGTTTCAGAGTCATTTTGCAGTACCCTGGGGGCAGGTAGGCGCCACAGTAGAGCTGTGGCGAGGTGCAGGGGTTATTTTTGTCAAATCTAACATATTTGTGACTATATATACCTTTTAGAGGTTAATTTCTCCCCTTACTCTTCGGGTGCAATAATTTTTGGAGCCATTGATTAGGTATAGTTAATTTTTAAGAGTAAATTAACGTTTTGAACTTTGGAAAATTTGTGTGCTTTTTTATTACTTAAAGGCGCAGTACACGTTTCTCAAAAAAATGTTTAAATCAATAAATAAAGTGTTTAACGACTATTGTGGTTATTACTAGTCTGTTCAACATGTCTGACATTGAGGAATCTCATTGTTCTATGTGTTTAGAAGCCATTGTGGAAAACTCTCTTACATTGTGTACCTCTTGTACTGAAAGGGCCTTACATTGTAAAAAGCATTTAGAAAACATTTGGAAAAATTGTGCGCTTTTTTACTCTTAAAGGTGCAGTACCGTTTTTCAAAATTGGTGTTTTTTTCAATAAATAAAGGCCTAGATTTAGAGTTTGGCGTTAGCCGTGAAAACCAGCGTTAGAGGCTCCTAACGCTGGTTTTAGGCTACCTCCGGTATTTGGAGTCACTCAAAAAAGGGTCTAACGCTCACTTTTCAGCCGCGACTTTTCCATACCGCAGATCCCCTTACGTCAATTGCGTATCCTATCTTTTCAATGGGATTTTTCTAACTCCGGTATTTAGAGTCGTGTCTGAAGTGAGCGTTAGAAATCTAACGACAAAACTCCAGCCGCAGGAAAAAAGTCAGTAGTTAAGAGCTTTCTGGGCTAACGCCGGTTCATAAAGCTCTTAACTACTGTGCTCTAAAGTACACTAACACCCATAAACTACCTATGTACCCCTAAACCGAGGTCCCCCCACATCGCCGCAACTCAATTAAATTTTTTTAACCCCTAATCTGCCGACCGCCACCTACGTTATCCTTATGTACCCCTAATCTGCTGCCCCTAACACTGCAGACCCCTATATTATATTTATTAACCCCTAATCTGCCCCCCACAACGTCGCCGCCAGCTACCTACACTTATTAACCCCTAATCTGCCGTCCGCAATGAGCCGCCAGCTACATTATAGCTATGTACCCCTAATCTGCTGCCCCTAACACCGCCGACCCCTATATTATATTTATTAACCCCTAACCTGCCCTCCCTAACATCGCCGACACCTAACTTCAATTATTAACCCCTAATCTGCCGACCGAATCTCGCCGCTATTCTAATAAATGTATTAACCCCTAAAGCTAAGTCTAACACTAACACTAACACCCCCCTAAATTAAATATAATTTTAATCTAACGAAATGAATTAACTCTTATTAAATAAATTATTCCTATTTAAAGCTAAATACTTACCTGTAAAATAAATCCTAATATAGCTACAACATAAATTATAATTATATTATAGCAATTTTAGGATTAATATTTATTTTACAGGTAACTTTGTATTTATTTTAACCAGGTACAATAGCTATTAAATATTTAAGAACTATTTAATAGCTAAAATAGTTAAAATAATTACAAATTTACCTGTAAAATAAATCCTAACCTAAGTTACAATTAAACCTAACACTACACTATCAATAAATTAATTAAATACAATACCTACAAATAACTACAATGAAATAAACTAACTAAAGTACAAAAAATAAAAAAGAACTAAGTTACAAAAAATAAAAAAATATTTACAAACATAAGAAAAATATTACAACAATTTTAAACTAATTACACCTACTCTAAGCCCCCTAATAAAATAACAAAGCCCCCCAAAATAAAAAATGCCCTACCCTATTCTAAATTACCTTACCAGCCCTGAACAGGGCCCTTTGCGGGGCATGCCCCAAGAAGTTCAGCTCTTTTTCCTGTAAAAAAAAACATACAATACCCCCCCCCAACATTACAACCCACCACCCACATACCCCTAATCTAACCCAAACCCCCCTTAAATAAACCTAACACTAAGCTCCTGAAGATCATCCTACCTTGTCTTCACCTCACCGGGTATCACACCTATCCGTCCTGGCTCCGATATCTTCATCCAACCCAAGCGGGGGCTAGACATCCACTGAAGAAGTCCAGAAGAGGGTCCAAAGTCTTCATCCTATCCGGGAAGAAGAGTAGATCCGGACCGGCAACCATCATCTTCCAAGCGGCATCTTCTATCTTCATCCGATGAGGACCGGCTCCATCCTGAAGACCTCCACCGCTGACCCATCTTCATCCGGCGACGTCCAACTGAAGAATGACGGTTCCTTTAAGGGACGTCATCCAAGATGGCGTCCCTCGAATTCCGATTGGCTGATAGGATTCTATCAGCCAATCGGAATTAAGGTAGGAATATTCTGATTGGCTGATGGAATCAGCCAATCAGAATCAAGATCAATCCGATTGGCTGATCCAATCAGCCAATCAGATTGAGCTCGCATTCTATTGGCTGATCGGAACAGAGCATTTAGTGCGTAGAGCGTTATGGCTCAAATCTTGGTCTGCTGATGTATCATCAAAATCTAAGCTTTTAGTTATTCCTTTTAAGGGTAAGACCTTATTCGGGCCTGAATTGAAGGAAATCATTTCTGACATTACTGGAGGTAAAGGCCATGCCCTTTCTCAGGATAAGTCGGTTAAGATGAGGGGTAAACAAAATAATTTTCGTTCCTTTCGAAACTTTAAAGGAAGACCCTCTGTTTCCTCTTCCTCCACAAAGCATGAAGGGAATTTTTCTCAATCCAAGTCAGTCTGGAGACTCAACCAGGCTTGGAATAAAGGTAAACAATCCAAGAAGCCCGCTGATGCTACAAAGACAGCATGAAGGGGCGGCCCCCAATCCGGGACCGGATCTAGTAGGGGGCAGACTTTCTTTCTTTGCTCAGGCTTGGGCAAGAGACGTGCAGGATCCTTGGGCACTGGAAATCGTGACCCACGGGTATCAACTGGAATTCAAGGATTTTCTCCCAAGAGGGAGATTTCATCTTTCACGATTATCTGTAGACCAGATAAAAAGAGAGACGTTCTTACGCTGTGTAAAAGACCTCTCTATCATGGGAGTAATTTGTCCCGTTCCAAAACTGGAACAGGGGCAGAGATTTTCCTCAAATCTTTTCGTGGTTCCCAAAAAAGAGGGAACTTTCAGACCCATTTTAGATCTCAAGTGTCTAAACAAGTTTCTCAGAATTCCATCATTCAAGATGGAGACCATACGAACATTCTTACCAATGATCCAGGAGGGTCAATATATGACTACCGTGGACTTAAAGGATGCATACCTTCATATCCCTATTCACAAGGATCATCATCAGTTCCTAAGGTTTACCATCCTGGACAAACATTATCAGTTTGTAGCTCTTCCCTTCGGGTTGGCCACAGCACCCAGAATCTTCACAAAGGTTCTAGGGTCTCTTCTAGCGGTTCTCAGACCGCGGGGCATTGCAGTGGCGCCTTATCTGGATGATATTCTGATTCAGGCGTCAACTTATCATTTGACAAAATCTCACACGGACATAGTATTGTCTTTCCTGAGAACTCACGGTTGGAAGGTGAACATTGAAAAGAGTTCACTAGTACCAAGGACAAGGGTTCCCTTCTTGGGGACTCTGATAGACTCGGTAGACATGAAAATATTTCTGACGGAGGTCAGAAAAACAAAGATTCTAAATTCTTGCCGAGCACTTCAGTCCATTCCTCGGCCATCAGTGGCTCAGTGTATGGAGGTCATTGGATTAATGGTAGCGGCAATGGACATCATTCCTTTTGCCCGCTTTCATCTCAGACCACTGCAGCTGTGCATGCTCGGACAGTGGAATGGGGACTATGCAAATTTATCTCCTCAGATAAATCTGGATCAAGAGACCAGAGACTCTCTTATTTGGTGGTTGTCGCCCGATCATCTGTCCCAGGGGACGTGTTTCCGCAGACCCTCATGGGTGATAGTGACAACGGACGCCAGTCTTCTGGGGTGCAGTCTGGAATTCTCTGAAGGATCAGGGTGTTTGGACTCAGGTGGAGTCTCTACTTCCAATCAGTTTTCTGGAACTGAGAGCAATATTCAATGTGCTTCAGGCATGGCCTCAGTTGGCTTCGGCCAAATTAATCAGATTCCAGTCGGACAACATCACGACTGTGGCATATATCAATCATCAGGGGGGAACAAGTTCCTTAGCGATGATAGAAGTATCCAAGATAATCCGATGGGCTGAGGCCCATTCTTGTTATCTGTCGGCAATCTACATCCCAGGAGTAGAAAACTGGGAAGCGAATTTTCTAAGTAGTCAAACTTTTCATCCGGGGTAAAGGGAACTCCATCCGGAGGTGTTTGCTTCATTGATTCGCCAATGGGGCAGACCGGAACTGGATCTGATGGCATCTCATCAGAATGCCAAGCTTCCACGTTACGGATCCAGGTCGAGGGATCCCCAGGCCGAACTGATAGATGCCTTGGCAGTGCCTTGGTCGTTCAGCCTAGCTTATGTGTTTCCACATTGGAGATTGAACGCTTAATTTTATCTAAGCGAGGATTCTCTGATTCGGTCATCGATACTTTGATACAGGCTGGAAAGCCTGTCACTAGAAAAATCTATCATAAGATATGGCATAAATATCTTTATTGGTGTGAATCCAAGGGTTACTCATGAAGTATAGCTAGGATTCCCAGGATTCTGTCTTTTCTCCAAGAAGGATTGGAGAAAGGGTTATCAGCAAGTTCCTTAAAGGGACAAATTTCTGCTTTGTCAATTTTGCTTCATAAACGTTTGGCAGATGTGCCAGATGTTCAGTTTTTTTGTCAGGCTCTATCTAGAATTAAGCCTGTATTTAGACCAATTACTCCTCCCTGGAGTTTGAATTTAGTTCTTCAAGTTCTTCAAGGGGTTCCGTTTGAATCCATGCATTCCATAGATATTAAATTGTTATCTTGGAAAGTTCTGTTTTTAGTTGCTATTTCTTCTGCTTGAAGATTTTCTGAGCTTTCAGCGTTACAATGTGATTCGTCTTATCTTATATTTCATTCTGATAAGGTAGTTTTACGTACCAAACCTGGATTTCTTCCTAAGGTTGTTTCAAATAAGAATATTAATCAGGAAATTGTTGTTCCTTCCTTGTGTCCTAATCCTTCTTCTAAGAAGGAGCGTCTGTTACATAACCTGGACGTGGTCCGTGCCTTGAAGCTTTACTTACAGGCGACTAAGGATTTCCGTCAATCATTTTCATTATTCATTGTTTATTCTGGAAAGCGTAGGGGTCAGAAAGCTACGGCTACCTCTCTTTCTTTTTGGCTGATGAGTATCATCCGCCTGGCATATGAGACTGCTGGACAGCAGCCTCCTGAAAGAATTACGGCTCATTCTACTAGGGCTGTGGCTTCCACATGGGCCTTTAAAAACGATGCTTCTGTTGAACAGATTTGTAAGGCTGCGACTTGGTCGTCCCTTCATACTTTTTTCCAAATTTTCCAAATTTTATACTTTTGCTTCTTCTGAGGCTGTTTTTGGGAGAAAAGTTCTTCAAGCAGTGGTGCCTTCCGTTTAGGTCTCTGTCTTGTCCCTCCCTTTCATCCGTGTCCTGTAGCTTTGGTATTGTATCCCACAAGTAAGGATGAAATCCGTGGACTCGTCGTATCTTGTAGAAGAAAAGGAAATTTATGCTTACCTGATAAATTGATTTCTTCTATGATACGATGAGTCCACGGCCCTCCCTGTCATTTTGAGACAGATTATATTATATTTTATTTTTTACAACTTCAGTCACCTCTGCACCTTTTAGCTTTTCCTTTCTCTTCATAAAACCTTTAGTCGAATGACTGGGGATGGAGGGAAGGGAGGAGCTATATATACAGCTCTGCTGTGGTGCTCTTTGCCACTTCCTGTTAGCAGGAGGATAATATCCCACAAGTAAGGATGAAATCCGTGGACTCGTCGTATCTTAGAAGAAATCAATTTATCAGGTAAGCATACATTTCCTTTTTTATGTGTCAAATTTTCCTTCTATGGCATTTGCTGCTTAGGAGTCTGTGGACAGATTTCTTATCTGAGAGAGAATTCTCAGATTCAGATGAATAATATCTTTATTTGATCCTGAGGTTGTTTTTCTTTCAGATTTTTAGCTTGAACACCTCCATTTGTTACTTTAGGGGGTTTTAGCTACCCTGGGCGACTCCGACACTACTGGTGTAATCTATCCGTGTGCGTACGGTAAGTTATAAGGAATGGAAGAGACCACATTCCCTGTATTTAGAAAGATGTTTCATATAGCTGACTCAGCTAAGGAGGCTGGGAAAACATTCCCTAGGGTGAAAGGAGTAGTTTCCAGCTTAGCTAAGAGATCTACTATACCCTTAGAGGATAGTTGGATTTTACAAGGGTCCTAAAGACAAAGGTTAGGAAAGGGATGTACACCAGGGTTTACCATGGCATCCAGCTGTGTACTTTGCTACCATCACTAGTGCGACGGCATATTGGTTTGATGCGTTGTCTGACACTACTAAGTCAGAAACTCCCCTGGACAAGATCCAGGATAGGATAAAATCTTTCAAATTGGCTAATTCCTTTATTTCAATTTTCAAGTTTCATTCTGGGAGCATAGGTTTCAGGTTTCTCTGTTCCAGCTCACAGAGCCTTATGGTTAGAGCCTTGTTCTACGGATGTATGCTCTAGCTCTAAGTTTTTGGCGATTCCTTACAAGGGGAAGACCTTGTTGGGACCTGGCTTGATGGAATTAATCTTTTTTGAAATGTAAAGAATTTCAACAAAAAAAAAAGATCCAAATAGTCTGCTGTTGAATCAAAGACAGCATGAGACATGCCCCCGATCCGGGATTGTTCTTGTAGGGGGCAGACTCAATCGGATTGTGGTTACCAAGAAAAGAGGGAACTTTCAGACCACTTTTTAGATCTTAAGAGTCTAAACAAATTTCTTAGTGTACCGTCCTTCAAGATGGAAGCTATTTGTTCCATTCTTCCCTTGATCCAAGAGGGTCAATTTATGAGGAGCCGGACAGATAACTCAGCATGCTAAGGCACTGTGGCTGAGCTCTGTAGCAACCCAAGGGTTGCAGGTTCGATTCCTGGCGAGGTTCACTCAGCCTTTCATCCTTCCGAGATCGATAAAATGAGCAGCGCTTTGAGACCCTTACGGGTAATTAGTCGTGCTTTACAAGTACCCAATACATACATACAGGAGTGTGCATGTGTCTTTATTAGAGGACGCGTACCTTCATGTGCCATTCACAAGAATCGTCTCAAGTTCTAGGGTTTGTCTTTCTGGACAAACGCTTCCAGTTCATGGCTCTTCCTTTCGGTCTTGCAACAGCTCTCAGAGTTTTTACAAAGGCTCTGGGATCGCTGTTGGCGGTGCTTCGGTTATGGGATATTGCAGTGGTGCCCTATCTGGACGACATCCTAGTCCAGACGCCTTACTTACAGCAAGCAAGATTTCACACGGACATGGTGTTATCCTTCCCGCAATTTCACGGGTGGAAGGTAAATTTGGAAAAGAGTTCCTTAGTTCCATGCACAAGGGTAACTTTCTGGGAAACATAATAGATTTCATATCAATGAAGATTTTTCTGACAGGATGTCAGGAAATCAAAGATTATCGATACTTGTCCTTCAATCCATTCCTCGGCCTTCAGTAGCTCAGTGCATGGAGGTAATCGGACTGATAGTGGCGGCAATGGATCTCATCCTGTTTGCTCGGTTCCATCTCAAACCTCTGCAGTTAAGCATGCTCAGGCAATGGATCAGAGATTATACGGATTTGTCTCCTCAAATACTCCTGGAGCAGGAGACAAAGGATTCTCTTCAATGGTGGTTATCTATGGATCATCTCTCCCAGGGAACCTGCTTTCGCAGACCATCTTGGGTAATTGGGATAACAGATGCCAGCCTTCTAAGGTGGGGAGCAGTCTGGGGCTCCCTAAGGGCTTAGGGGGTTTGGACTCAGCCAGAGTCTGTTCTTCCTATAAACATTCTGGAGCTGAGAGTGATCTACAATGTTCTTCTGGCCTGGCCTCAGTTAGCCTTGGTCCAGTTTATCAGGTTCCAGTCGATCAAAATGACATCAGGTATCCCACAAGTAAGGATGAAATCCGTGGACTCGTCGTATCTTGTAGAAGAAAAGGAAATTTATGCTTACCTGATAAATTGATTTCTTCTATGATACGATGAGTCCACGGCCCTCCCTGTCATTTTGAGACAGATTATATTATATTTTATTTTTTACAACTTCAGTCACCTCTGCACCTTTTAGCTTTTCCTTTCTCTTCATAAAACCTTTAGTCGAATGACTGGGGATGGAGGGAAGGGAGGAGCTATATATACAGCTCTGCTGTGGTGCTCTTTGCCACTTCCTGTTAGCAGGAGGATAATATCCCACAAGTAAGGATGAAATCCGTGGACTCGTCGTATCTTAGAAGAAATCAATTTATCAGGTAAGCATACATTTCCTTTTTTATGTGTCAAATTTTCCTTCTAGGGCATTTGCTGCTTAGGAGTCTGTGGACAGATTTCTTATCTGAGAGAGAATTCTCAGATTCAGATGAATAATATCTTTATTTGATCCTGAGGTTGTTTTTCTTTCAGATTTTTAGCTTGAACACCTCCATTTGTTACTTTAGGGGGTTTTAGCTACCCTGGGCGACTCCGACACTACTGGTGTAATCTATCCGTGTGCGTACGGTAAGTTATAAGGAATGGAAGAGACCACATTCCCTGTATTTAGAAAGATGTTTCCTATAGCTGACTCAGCTAAGGAGGCTGGGAAAACATTCCCTAGGGTGAAAGGAGTAGTTTCCAGCTTAGCTAAGAGATCTACTATACCCTTAGAGGATAGTTGGATTTTACAAGGGTCCTAAAGACAAAGGTTAGGAAAGGGATGTACACCAGGGTTTACCATGGCATCCAGCTGTGTACTTTGCTACCATCACTAGTGCGACGGCATATTGGTTTGATGCGTTGTCTGACACTACTAAGTCAGAAACTCCCCTGGACAAGATCCAGGATAGGATAAAATCTTTCAAATTGGCTAATTCCTTTATTTCAATTTTCAAGTTTCATTCTGGGAGCATAGGTTTCAGGTTTCTCTGTTCCAGCTCACAGAGCCTTATGGTTAGAGCCTTGTTCTACGGATGTATGCTCTAGCTCTAAGTTTTTGGCGATTCCTTACAAGGGGAAGACCTTGTTGGGACCTGGCTTGATGGAATTAATCTTTTTTGAAATGTAAAGAATTTCAACAAAAAAAAAAGATCCAAATAGTCTGCTGTTGAATCAAAGACAGCATGAGACATGCCCCCGATCCGGGATTGTTCTTGTAGGGGGCAGACTCAATCGGATTGTGGTTACCAAGAAAAGAGGGAACTTTCAGACCACTTTTTAGATCTTAAGAGTCTAAACAAATTTCTTAGTGTACCGTCCTTCAAGATGGAAGCTATTTGTTCCATTCTTCCCTTGATCCAAGAGGGTCAATTTATGAGGAGCCGGACAGATAACTCAGCATGCTAAGGCACTGTGGCTGAGCTCTGTAGCAACCCAAGGGTTGCAGGTTCGATTCCTGGCGAGGTTCACTCAGCCTTTCATCCTTCCGAGATCGATAAAATGAGCAGCGCTTTGAGACCCTTACGGGTAATTAGTCGTGCTTTACAAGTACCCAATACATACATACAGGAGTGTGCATGTGTCTTTATTAGAGGACGCGTACCTTCATGTGCCATTCACAAGAATCGTCTCAAGTTCTAGGGTTTGTCTTTCTGGACAAACGCTTCCAGTTCATGGCTCTTCCTTTCGGTCTTGCAACAGCTCTCAGAGTTTTTACAAAGGCTCTGGGATCGCTGTTGGCGGTGCTTCGGTTATGGGATATTGCAGTGGTGCCCTATCTGGACGACATCCTAGTCCAGACGCCTTACTTACAGCAAGCAAGATTTCACACGGACATGGTGTTATCCTTCCCGCAATTTCACGGGTGGAAGGTAAATTTGGAAAAGAGTTCCTTAGTTCCATGCACAAGGGTAACTTTCTGGGAAACATAATAGATTTCATATCAATGAAGATTTTTCTGACAGGATGTCAGGAAATCAAAGATTATCGATACTTGTCCTTCAATCCATTCCTCGGCCTTCAGTAGCTCAGTGCATGGAGGTAATCGGACTGATAGTGGCGGCAATGGATCTCATCCTGTTTGCTCGGTTCCATCTCAAACCTCTGCAGTTAAGCATGCTCAGGCAATGGATCAGAGATTATACGGATTTGTCTCCTCAAATACTCCTGGAGCAGGAGACAAAGGATTCTCTTCAATGGTGGTTATCTATGGATCATCTCTCCCAGGGAACCTGCTTTCGCAGACCATCTTGGGTAATTGGGATAACAGATGCCAGCCTTCTAAGGTGGGGAGCAGTCTGGGGCTCCCTAAGGGCTTAGGGGGTTTGGACTCAGCCAGAGTCTGTTCTTCCTATAAACATTCTGGAGCTGAGAGTGATCTACAATGTTCTTCTGGCCTGGCCTCAGTTAGCCTTGGTCCAGTTTATCAGGTTCCAGTCGATCAAAATGACATCAGTGGCTTACATCAATCATCAGGGAGGAATGAGGAGTTCCATAGCGATGACAGAGGTATCCAAAATAATTCAGTGGGCGGAGGCCCATTCTTGCTGCCTGTCGGCAATCCACATCCCAGGGATGGAACAACTGGTAGGCGGATTTCCTGAGCAAGCAGACCTTTCATCCAGGGGAGAACTCCATCCGGAAGTGTTCTCCAGCTTTTTCCTCTGTTTGCTTTTCTTCCTCGGGTCATTGCTCGAATCAAGCAGGAGAGGGCTTTGTGATCCTCATAGCACCGACTTCGCCTCATAGGATTTGGTATGCAGATCTGGTGGACATGTCATCTCTGCCACCTTGGAGACGTCCGTTGAGGAAGGACCTTCTAATTCAAGGGCCCCTCCTTCACCCAAATATGGTTTATCTGATACTGACTGCTTGGAGATTGAACACTTAATATTATCCAAGCAGGGTTTTTCTGACTCGTTCATTGTGACCATGATTCAGGCTTGTAAGCCTGTCACTAGACAAATTTATCATAAGATATGGCGTAAATAGTTCTATTGGTCTGAATCCATGGGCTACTCATGGAGTAGATAGGATTCCTAGAATTTTGTCTTTTCTCCAAGAAGGTTTGGAGGAAGGTTTATCGTCAAGTACCCTAAAGGGTAAAAACTCTGTCTTTCTCTATTTTGTTACACAAATGTCTGGTAGATGTCCCAGATGTAAAATCGTTTTGTCAGGCCTTGGTCAGGATCAGGCCTGTGTTCAAACCAGTTACTCATCCATGGAGTCTGAATTTAGTTTTCAGAGTTCTTCAAGGGGCTCTGTTTGAGCCTATTCTTTCCTTTAGATATTAAGTTGTTATCTTGGAAAGTTTTGTTTCTTGTTGCTATTTCTTCTGCTCGGTGTCAGAGCTCTCGGCATTACAGTATAAGTCTCCTTATCTTATTTCTATTAGATAAGGTAGTTTTACGTACTAAATTAGGATTTTTTCCTAAGGTTGTTTCTGATTGGAACATTAATCACGAGATTGTTGTTCTTTTCTTGTGTCCTAATCCTTTTTCTCAGAAGGAAAGACTTCTGCTCAATTTGGACGTGGTCCGTGCTTTCAAGTTTTACCTGCAGGCGACTAAGGACTATCGTCAGTCTTCTTCTTTGTTTGTGGTTTTCTCAGGAAAACGCAAGGGACAGAAAGCTATGGCTACTTCTCTTTCTTTTTGGCTGGAGAGTATCTTACGTTTTGCATATGAGACTGCTGGACAGCAGCCTCCAGAGAGAGTTACAGCTCATTCTGTGAGAGCTGTTACTTCCTCATGGGCATTCAAAAATGAAGCTTCTGTGGAACAGATTTGCAAGGCTGCAACTTGGTCCTCTCTCTACATACTTTTTCAAAGTTTTTCAAGTTTGACACTTTTGCCTTGGCTGAGGCCGCTTTTGGGAGATAGGTTCTTAAAGCAGTGGTGCCTTCTGTTTAGGTTCCCTATCTTGTCCCTCCCGTATTATCTGTGTACTCTAGATTGTGTATTGAATCCCATTAGTAATTAAGATGATCCGTGGACTCATTGGGCGCGATCCGATATAGATCGCAGTTTGCAGCGCAAGCGAGGGAACCGGCGTCGCCCGCAGTTTCAGCTCGCAACTCGAGCTATCCCATATAAGTCGCCGTCCGATGCTAACGTGCCGTAAGTCTGACAAACCAGCGATGTCCAGAAATCTGCGCAAGTACAAATTTCTGGCGTCGCCAGTGACTTGCGGCACGTTAGAAACTGCCGGCGCCTATAAAACCTGACTAAAGTCTAAAACACCCGCACTGTCTAACACGCCTCCCTAACATAGCCCGACAAGTCTAACACGCCTCCCTAACATATCCCGACACGTCTAACCCTCTATCCGCTATCCCCCCTCACTATCCTAACAATAAAAAAGCTATTAACCCCTAAACCGTCGCTCCCGTACCCCGCCGCAACCTAATAAAGTTATTAACCCCTAAACCGCCGCTCCGTACCCCGCCGCAAGCTATATTATATCTATAACCCCCTAAAGTGAGCCCCTAACACCGCCGCCATCTATATTAAAATTATTGACCCCCAATGTAAGCCCCTTACACCGCCGCCATCTCTATTAAAATGATTAACCCCTAATTTAATCTACCTACCCCGCCGCCAGCTATATTATCTATATTAACCCTAAGTATATTATAGTTAATATAGGTATTACATTATATATATTAACTATATTAACCCTAATTATATTAGGGTTAATATAGTTAATATAGTTACTATAGTATTTATATTAACTATATTAACTCTATCTAACCCTAACACCCCTAACTAAATTTATATTAAATTAATCTAATTCATTTATAAACTAAAATATTCCTATTTAAATCTAAATACTTACCTATAAAATAAACCCTAAGATAGCTACAATATAATTAATAATTACATTGTAGCTATGTTAGGGTTAATATTTATTTTACAGGTAAATTGTTAATTATTTTAACTAGGTATAATAGATATTAAATAGTTATTAACTATTTAATATCTACCTAGTTAAAATAATTACCCAATTACCTGTAAAATAAATCCTAACCTAAGTTACAAATACACCTACACTATCAATAAATTAAATAAACTACAAACATCTATCTAAAAATACAATTAAATTAACTAAACTAAATTACAAAAACAAACAAACACTAAATTACAAAAAATAAAAAAAGATTACAAGATTTTAAGCTAATTACACCTATTCTAAGCCCCCTAATAAAATAATAAACCCCCAAAATAAAAAAAATTCCCTGCCCTATTCTAAATTAAACAAATTTCAAAGCTCTTTACCTTACCAGCCCTTAAAAGGGCCTTTTGTGGGGCATGCCCCAAAGAATTCAGCTCTTTTGCATACAAATACAATACCCCCCCCCCCATTACAACCCACCACCCACATACCCCTATTCTAAAACCACCCAAACCCCCCTTAAAAAAGCCTAACACTACCCCCCTGAAGATCTCCCTACCTTGTCTTCACCACACCGGGCCGAACTCCTGATCCGATCCGGGCGATGTCTTCCTCCAAGCGGCAAAGAAGAATTCTTCCTCCGGCGATGTCTTCCTCCAAGCGGCAAAGAAGAATTCTTCCTCCGGCGACGTCTTCCTCCAAGCGGCAGCAAAGTCTTCCTTCTTCCGGCGGCATCTTCAATCTTCTTTCTTCGCTCCGCCGCTGCGGAGCATCCATCCCGGCCGACTACTGAACTTGGAATGAGGTACCTTTAAATGACGTCATCCAAGATGGCGTCCGCCGAATTCCGATTGGCTGATAGGATTCTATCAGCCAATCGGAATTAAGTTAAAAAATCTGATTGGCTGATTGAATCAGCCAATCAGATTCAAGTTCAATCCGATTGGCTGATCCAATCAGCCAATCAGATTGAGCTCGCATTCTATTGGCTGATCGGAACAGCCAATAGAATGCGAGCTCAATCTGATTGGCTGATTGGATCAGCCAATCGGATTGAACTTGAATCTGATTGGCTGATTCAATCAGCCAATCAGATTTTTTTAACTTAATTCCGATTGGCTGATAGAATCCTATCAGCCAATCGGAATTCGGCGGACGCCATCTTGGATGACGTCATTTAAAGGTACCTCATTCCAAGTTCAATAGTCGGCCGGGATGGATGCTCCGCAGCGGCGGAGCGAAGAAAGAAGATTGAAGATGCCGCCGGAAAAAGGAAGACTTTGCTGCCGCTTGGAGGAAGACGTCGCCGGAGGAAGAATTCTTCTTTGCCGCTTGGAGGAAGACATCGCCGGAGGAAGAATTCTTCTTTGCCGCTTGGAGGAAGACATCGCCCGGATCGGATCAGGAGTTCGGCCCGGTGTGGTGAAGACAAGGTAGGGAGATCTTCAGGGGGGTAGTGTTAGGCTTTTTTAAGGGGGGTTTGGGTGGTTTTAGAATAGGGGTATGTGGGTGGTGGGTTGTAATGGGGGGGGGGTATTGTATTTGTATGCAAAAGAGCTGAATTCTTTGGGGCATGCCCCACAAAATGGGGCATGCCCCACAAAAGGCCCTTTTAAGGGCTGGTAAGGTAAAGAGCTTTGAAATTTGTTTAATTTAGAATAGGGCAGGGAATTTTTTTTATTTTGGGGGTTTATTATTTTATTAGGGGGCTTAGAATAGGTGTAATTAGCTTAAAAATCTTGTAATCTTTTTTTATTTTTTGTAATTTAGTGTTTTTTTTTTTGTAATTTAGTTTAGTTAATTTAATTGTATTTTTAGATAGATGTTTGTAGTTTATTTAATTTATTGATAGTGTAGGTGTATTTGTAACTTAGGTTAGGATTTATTTTACAGGTAATTGGGTAATTATTTTAACTAGGTAGATATTAAATAGTTAATAACTATTTAATACCTATTATACCTAGTTAAAATAATTAACAATTTACCTGTAAAATAAATATTAACCCTAACATAGCTACAATGTAATTATTAATTATATTGTAGCTATCTTAGGGTTTATTTTATAGGTAAGTATTTAGATTTAAATAGGAATATTTTAGTTTATAAATGAATTAGATTAATTTAATATAAATTTAGTTAGGGGTGTTAGGGTTAGATAGAGTTAATATAGTTAATATAAATACTATAGTAACTATATTAACTATATTAACCCTAATATAATTAGGGTTAATATAGTTAATATATATAATGTAATACCTATATTAACTATAATATACTTAGGGTTAATATAGATAATATAGCTGGCGGCGGGGTAGGTAGATTAAATAAGGGGTTAATCATTTTAATAGAGATGGCGGCGGTGTAAGGGGCTTACATTAGGGGTTAATAATATTAATATAGCTGGCGGCGGTATAGGGGGATTAGATTAGGGGTTAATAATTTTTATATAGGTGGCGGCGGTGTAAGGGGTCAGATTAGGGGATAGATAAGGTAGATGGCGGCGGTTTTAGGGGCTCACAGTAGGGGGTTAGTTTATGTAGATGGCGGCGGGGTCCGGGAGCGGCGGTTTAGGGGTTAATAACTTTATTAGGGATTTCGGGGGCGGGGGGGGATCGCGGTTGACAGGGAGATAGACATTGCGCATGCGTTAGGTGTTAGGTTTATTTTAGAAGATCGCGGTTGACAGGGAGATAGACATTGCGCATGCGTTAGGTGTTAGGTTTATTTTAGAAGATCGCGGTTGACAGGGAGATAGACATTGCGCATGCGTTAGGTGTTAGGTTTATTTTAGCAGCCAGTTTAGGGAGTTACGGGGCTCCAATAGTCAGCGTAAGGCTTCTTACGGCTGCTTTTTGTGGCGAGGTGAAAATGGAGTAAGTTTTCTCCATTTTCGCCACGTAAGTCCTTACGCTGCATATTGGATACCAAACTGCGCGGGTTTGGTATACCTGCCTATGGCCCAAAAAACTACGGGCGACGGCAGAAATATATGCGCGTAACTTCTAGGTTACGCCGTATATGTGATACCAAACCCGCGCAAATATTGGCGTCGCCGGCTTTTGCGGGCGACGATTTTTATCGGATGGACCCCATTGTGTCTTAAAAAAGCTTACCTAATAAATGTTTTTCTTTTTTGACACAATGAGTCCACGGCCCGCTCTGTTCTTTTAGACAGGTTGTGGGTTATTGTAAACTTCAGACACCTTTGCACCTTGGCTTTTCCTTTCTCTTCCTAACTTCGGTCGAATGACTGGAGTGGGAGGGAAGGGAGGAGCTATTTAACAGCTCTGCTGTGGTGCTCTTTGCCTCCTCCTGCTGACAAGGAGGTGAATATCACATTAGTAATTAAGATGATCCGTGGACTCATCATGTCAAAAAAGAAATACATTTATTAGGTAAGCATAAATTTTCTTTTTTTTTTAACCATATTTAGCGCTAGTTATATGCCTGTCTTGGCTTACAGTGTGTTCAGCTAGCTCCCAGTAGTGCATTGCTGATCCTTTATGTCATTCCTTTAAAGTCAACTTTTAATTACCTATAAATGACCAGAATACAAGTGGAGTGCTAATGTTAGCCCAAGGAGCGTAAATGTGATCAAATCTATATTACAAGTGGCACGCTGTTTAAATTACCACAAATTTGTTTGCACAAACTCGCTGTAATTTACCCTCCCCATATCTTCTATGGGCAGTATTGTAGCGTCAATGTTCTCTCGTATTACAAGTTGAAAGAAAATGTGATCGCTCAAACGCAATAGCATTTAACGATCAAACTTTTTACTTAACCAAACTTGTTTGGCTGGAGGAAACAGTTGCACTAAACTATTCTATTAACCCCTAAACAGCCACCCCCCTTGCAAACTATCCCAGTAATCTATTAACCTCTTAATCATCAAAATCCCCATTGCAAAGTACCCCTCTACATTATTAACCCCTAAACCACCATAACCCCCATCACAAAATATCCACTTACATTTAAACCCCCTAACCAGTTAATCTCCCTAACCTAACACCCCCTAAGTAACCAGAAAAAAACCCCAACCTAAAATACATGAAAAAACCTCAAATGTACCATTACAGAATTTTTTTTATGAAAAAACAAAAACAAAAACAGTTATGTCTATTCTAAAACTAAAGCCCCACTTAAAAACAAAAAACAACCCAAAATAAAAAAAAACTATACTAACCTAATCTAAACTATAGCAATAGCCCTTAGAAGGGCTTTTTGTAGAACATTGCCCTAAAGTGATTGAGCTTTTATTTACAAAACAAAATGCTATCCCATTCTACAAGTCACCTCCCCAAAAAAAATCTATAAAAAAACCCTCTCTAAAAATTGCCTTGCAAAGGGTATTTGGGTAGCATTGCCCTAGAAGGGCAGTTAGCTCTTTTTCTGCCCAAAAACACCCCAAAAAACTATTCTAAAAAAAAACACCCAAAAAAAGCCTCTCACTAAACCCCAAAGATGGTACTCACCAAACTTGAATCCGGATCCTACTTGATCGCCAACTGTGCTGCTCCTCTTCTACCCGGCGGCAGCGGTCTATTTTCATCCCGGTTTCGGTCTTCTATCTTCATCCATCTTCTTATATTCGGATCTTCTGTCCCAGATGTCCTCTTTTTGCGGTCACCTGCCACACAATGAATTTTGGATGCGAGGCAACCCCTTTATATAGGGGTACCCTTGCATTCCTATTGGCTGATTTTCAAATTCAAATCAGTCAATAGAATTAAAGCTTTTTCTATTGGTTGATTTGAATTTGAAAATGAAAATCAGCCAATAGGAATCCTTGCACTAATGATAGTGTTCCACTCGTAATCTAACCCTTACTGTACAACATACATTTTTAGGAATGTTTATGTCCCTTTATACATCCCTCTTTAATTCCCTTTCATCCTTCATCATATGTTTTTTTTTTTTTTTTTTTTTTTAAAAAAAGCTTTATTTAATGAACTTGCATTACAGAACACATTCTACATTTTTCAGAATCTACAGCTTCCAGCATGACACCCAATCAGTGTCGGAATCATATGTTTTAATTTTACCTCCAATGTTTCTAACACTTTTTTTATTCTTCACCTTTTTACATGTACATTGCATATTCTCATTGTGAACATTTGTTACAGAGTTATAATAGAGAAAAGTAAAAAGAAATCTTTTTTATTTTTTATTAAACAAACTAGTCCTAAAGCCCGTTCACACAGGCTATTTTTTGCAGTGCAGCGGTCCCACCCCTTGCTCTCTCTCTCCCCCTCTCTTTTGCTCTCTCTCCCCCCTCTCTTTTTGCTCTCTCTCTCTCCCCCTCTCTTTTGCACTCTCTCCCCCTCTCTTTTGCGCTCTCTCTCGCTCCACCTCTCTTTTGCTCTCTCTCTCCCCCTCTTTTGCTCTTTCTCCCCCTCTTTTGCTCCCTCTCTCCCCTTCTTTTGTTCCCTCTCTCCCCCTCTCTTTTGCTTTCTCTCCCCCTCTCTTTAGCTTTCTCTCCCCCCTCTCTTTTGCTTTCTCTCCCCTCTCTTTTGCTTTCTCTCCCCCCTCTCTTTTGCTTTCTCTCCCCCTCTCTTTTGCTTTCTCTCCCCCCTCTCTTTTGTTTTCTCTCCCCCCTCTCTTTTGCTCTCTCTCCCCTCTCTTTTGCGCTCTCTCTCTCTCCACCTCTCTTTTGCGCTCTCTCCCCCTCTCTTTTGCGCTCTCTCTCTCTCTCTCCACCTCTCTTTTGCTCCCTCTCTCCCTCTCTCTTTTGCTTTCTCTCCCCCTCTCTTTTGCTCTCTCCCCCTCTCTTTTGCTTTCTCTCCCCCCTCTCTTTTGCTTTCTCTCCCCCTTCTCTTTTGCTTTCTCTCCACCCTCTCTTTTGCTCTCTCTCCCCCCTCTCTTTTTGCTCTCTCTCTCTCCCCCTCTCTTTTGCACTCTCTCCCCCTCTCTTTTGCGCTCTCTCTCGCTCCACCTCTCTTTTGCTCTCTCTCTCCCCCTCTTTTGCTTTTTCTCCCCCTCTTTTGCTCCCTCTCTCCCCTTCTTTTGTTCCCTCTCTCCCCCTCTCTTTTGCTTTCTCTCCCCCTCTCTTTAGCTTTCTCTCCCCCCTCTCTTTTGCTTTCTCTCCCCTCTCTTTTGCTTTCTCTCCCCCCTCTCTTTTGCTTTCTCTCCCCCTCTCTTTTGCTTTCTCTCCCCCCTCTCTTTTGTTTTCTCTCCCCCCTCTCTTTTGCTCTCTCTCCCCTCTCTTTTGCGCTCTCTCTCTCTCCACCTCTCTTTTGCGCTCTCTCCCCCTCTCTTTTGCGCTCTCTCTCTCTCTCCACCTCTCTTTTGCTCCCTCTCTCCCTCTCTCTTTTGCTTTCTCTCCCCCTCTCTTTTGCTCTCTCTCCCTCTCTTTTGCTTTCTCTCCCCCCTCTCTTTTGCTTTCTCTCCCCCTTCTCTTTTGCTTTCTCTCCACCCTCTCTTTTGCTCTCTCTCCCCCTCTCTTTTGCTCTCTCTCCGCCTCTCTTTTGCGCTCTCTGTCTCCCCCCTCTCTTTTTGATCTCTCTCTCCCCTCTCTTTTTGCTCTCTCTCCCCCTCTCTTTTGCGCTCTCTCCCCCTCTCTTTTGCGCTCTCTCCCCCTCTCTTTTGCGCTCTCTCGCTCCACCTCTCTTTTGTTCTCTCTCTCCCCCCTCTCTTTTACGCCCTCCCCCCCCCTCTCTTTTGCTCCCTCTCTCCCCCTCTCTTTTGCTCCCTCTCCCCCTCTCTTTTGCTTTCTCTCCCCCTCTCTTTTGCTTTCTCTCCCCCCTCTCTTTTGCTCTCTCTCCCCCCTCTCTTTTGCTCTCTCTCTCTTTTACACCCTCTCTCGCCCCCCTCTCTTTTGCATTCTCTCTCCCCATCTCTTTTGTGTGCTCTCTCTCCCCCGCTCTTTTACGCTCTCTCTTCCCCTCTCTTTTGCGCTCTCTCTCCCCCTCTCTTTTGTGCTCTCTCTCTCCCCCCTCTCTTTTACGCTCTCTCTCCCCCCCTCTCTTTTGCGCTCTCTCTCCCCCTCTCTTTTGCTCTGTCTCTCTCTCCTTTTCGCCAACATTGGTGTGTCCGGTCCACGGCGTCATCCTTACTTGTGGGATATTCTCTTCCCCAACAGGAAATGGCAAAGAGTCCCAGCAAAGCTGGTCACATGATCCCTCCTAGGCTCCGCCCACCCCAGTCATTCTCTTTGCCGTTGCACAGGCAACATCTCCACGGAGATGGTTAAGAGTTTTTTGGTGTTTAAATGTAGTTTTATTCTTCTATCAAGTGTTTGTTATTTTAAAATAGTGCTGGTATGTACTATTTACTCTGAAACAGAAAAGGATGAAGATTTCTGTTTGTAAGAGGAAGATGATTTTAGCAGACAGTAACTGAAATCAATTGCTGTTTCCACACAGGACTGTTGAGATGAAGTAACTTCAGTTGGGGGAAACAGTTAGCAGTCTTTTCTGCTTAAGGTATGACTAGCCATATTTCTAACAAGACCATGTAATGCTGGAAGGCTGTCATTTCCCCTCATGGGGACCAGTAAGCCATTTTCTTAGTTAAACATAAAAGAATAAAGGGCTTCAAAAAGGGCTTAAAAACTGGTAGACATTTTTCTGGGCTAAAACAATTGCTTTACTAGGCATATTATGCAGATTCTAACTAATTATTGGTATTATAATCTTGGGGAACGTTTAGAAAAACGGCAGGCACTGTGTTGGACACCTTTTTCAGATGGGGGCCTTTCTAGTTATAGACAGAGCCTCATTCTGGGACTGTATAGGGGTTAAATGTAAAAACGGCTCCGGTTCCGTTAATTTAAGGGTTAAAGCTCTGAAATTTGGTGTGCAATACTTTTAATGCTTTAAGACACTGTGGTGAAATTTTGGTGAATTTTGAACAATTCCTTCATACTTTTTCACATATTCAGTAATAAAGTGTTTTCAGTTTGAAATTTAAAGTGACAGTAACGGTTTTATTTTAAAACGTTTTTTGTGCTTTGTTGACAAGTTTAAGCCTGTTTAACATGTCTGTACCATCAGATAAGCTATGTTCTATATGTATGAAAGCCAATGTGTCTCCCCATTTAAATTTATGTGATAATTGTGCCATAGTGTCCAAACAAAGTAAGGACAGTATTGCAACAGATAATGATATTGCCCAAGATGATTCCTCAAATGAGGGGAGTAAACATGATACTACATCATCCCCTACTGTGTCTACACCAGTTATGCCCACACAGGAGGCCCCTAGTACATCTAGTGCTCCAATACTTATTACCATGCAACAATTAACGGCTGTAATGGATAACTCCATAGCAAATCTTTTATCCAAAACGCCTACTTATCAGAGAAAGCGCGATTGCTCTGTTTTAAACACTGAAGAGCAAGAGGACGCTGATGATAACTGTTCTGACATACCCTCACACCAATCTCAAGGGGCCATGAGGGAGGTTTTGTCTGATGGAGAAATTTCAGATTCAGGAAAAATTTCTCATCAAGCTGAACCTGATGTTGTGACATTTAAATTTAAATTAGAACATCTCCGCGCACTGCTTAAGGAGGTGTTATCTACTCTGGATGATTGTGACAATTTGGTAATTCCAGAGAAATTATGTAAGATGGACAAGTTCCTAGAGGTTCCGGTGCCCCCCGACGCTTTTCCTATACCCAAGCGGGTGGCGGACATAGTAAATAAAGAGTGGGAAAGGCCTGGCATACCTTTTGTTCCCCCCCTATATTTAAGAAATTATTTCCTATAGTCGACCCCAGAAAGGACTTATGGCAGACAGTCCCCAAGGTCGAGGGGGCGGTTTCTACTCTAAACAAACGCACTAATATTCCTATCGAAGATAGTTGTGCTTTCAAAGATCCTATGGATAAGAAATTAGAGGGTTTGCTTAAAAAGATTTTTGTACAGCAAGGTTACCTCCTAAAACCAATTTCATGCATTGTTCCTGTCACTACGGCAGCGTGTTTCTGGTTCGAGGAACTAGAAAAATCGCTCAGTAAAGAATCTTCGTATGAGGAGGTTATGGACAGAGTTCAAGCACTTAAATTGGCTAACTCTTTTGTTTTAGATGCCGCTTTGCAATTAGCTAGATTAGCGGCGAAAAATTCAGGGTTTGCTGTCGTGGCGCGCAGAGTGCTTTGGCTAAAGTCTTGGTCAGCGGATGTGTCTTCCAAGACAAAATTGCTTAACATTCCTTTCAAAGGTAAAACATTATTTGGACCTGATTTGAAAGAGATTATTTCAGACATCACTGGGGGAAAGGGCCACGCCCTCCCACAGGATAGGTCTTTTAAGGCTAATAATAAGCCTAATTTTCGTCCCTTTCGCAGAAACGGACCAGTCTCTAATTCTGTATCCTCTAAGCAAGAGGGTAATACTTCACAACCCAAACCAGCCTGGAAACCAATGCAAGGCTGGAACAAGGGTAAGCAGGCCAAGAAGCCTACCACTGCTACCAAAACAGCATGAAGGGATAGCCCCCGATCCGGGACCGGATCTAGTGGGGGGCAGACTTTCTCTCTTTGCTCAGGCTTGGGCAAGAGATGTTCAGGATCCTTGGGCGCTAGAAATAGTTTCTCAAGGTTATCTCCTGGAATTCAAGGAACTACCCCCAAGGGGAAGGTTCCACAGGTCTCAATTATCTTCAAACCAAATAAAGAGACAGGCATTCTTACATTGTGTAGAAGACCTGTTAAAGATGGGAGTGATACATCCAGTTCCAATAAGAGAACAAGGAATGGGATTTTATTCCAATCTGTTCATAGTTCCCAAAAAAGAGGGAACATTCAGACCAATTTTGGATCTAAAGATCCTAAACAAATTTCTCAGGGTACCATCGTTCAAAATGGAAACTATTCGAACGATCCTACCTACTATCCAGGAAAATCAATTTATGACTACCGTGGATTTAAAGGATGCGTACCTACATATTCCTATCCACAAGGAACATCATCAGTTCCTAAGGTTCGCTTTTCTGGACAAGCATTACCAGTTTGTGGCACTTCCATTTGGATTAGCCACTGCTCCAAGGATTTTCACAAAGGTACTAGGGTCCCTTCTAGCGGTTCTAAGACCAAGGGGCATTGCAGTAGTACCTTACTTGGACGACATCCTGATTCAAGCGTCGTCCCTGTCAAAAGCAAAGGCTCATACGGACATCGTCCTAGCCTTTCTCAGATCTCACGGATGGAAGGTGAACAAAGAAAAAAGTTCTCTGTCCCCGTCAACAAGAGTTCCCTTCTTGGGAACAGTAATAGATTCCTTAGAAATTAGGATTTTTCTGACAGAGGTCAGAAAATCAAAACTTCTAAGCTCTTGTCAAGTACTTCATTCTGTTCCTCGTCCTTCCATAGCGCAGTGCATGGAAGTAATAGGATTGATGGTTGCAACAATGGACATAGTTCCTTTTGCACGAATTCATCTAAGACCATTACAACTGTGCATGCTCAGACAGTGGAATGGGGATTATACAGACTTGTCTCCGACGATTCAAGTAGATCAAAAGACCAGAGATTCACTCCGTTGGTGGCTGACCCTGGACAATCTGTCACAGGGAATGAGCTTCCGCAGACCAGAGTGGGTCATTGTCACGACCGACGCCAGCCTAGTGGGCTGGGGCGCGGTCTGGGAATCCCTGAAAGCTCAGGGTCTATGGTATCGGGAAGAGTCTCTTCTCCTGATAAACATTCTGGAACTGAGAGCGATATTCAATGCTCTCAGAGCTTGGCCTCAACTAGCAAAGGCCAAATTCATAAGGTTTCAGTCAGACAACATGACGACCGTTGCATATATCAATCATCAGGGGGGAACAAGGACTTCCCTGGTGATGAAAGAAGTGACCAAGATAATTCAATGGGCGGAGGATCACTCCTGCCACTTGTCTGCGATCCACATCCCAGGAGTGGAAAATTGGGAAGCGGATTTTCTGAGTCGTCAGACATTCCATCCGGGGGAGTGGGAACTCCATCCGGAAATCTTTGCCCAAATAACTCAATTATGGGGCATTCCAGACATCGATCTGATGGCGTCTCGTCAGAACTTCAAGGTTCCTTGCTACGGGTCCAGATCCAGGGATCCCAAGGTGACCCTAGTAGATGCACTAGTAGCACCTTGGACCTTCAACCTAGCTTATGTATTCCCACCGTTTCCTCTCATCCCCAGGCTGGTAGCCAGGATCAATCAGGAGAGGGCCTCGGTGATCTTGATAGCTCCTGCGTGGCCACGCAGGACTTGGTATGCAGACCTGGTCAATATGTCATCGGCTCCACCATGGAAGCTACCTTTGAGACAGGACCTTCTTGTTCAGGGTCCATTCGAACATCCGAATCTGGTTTCCCTCCAACTGACGGCTTGGAGATTGAACGCTTGATTTTATCAAAGTGTGGGTTTTCAGATTCTGTAATAGATACTCTGATTCAGGCTAGAAAGCCTGTAACTAGAAAAATTTACCATAAAATATGGAAAAAATATATCTGTTGGTGTGAATCTAAAGGATTCCCATGGAACAAAATAAAAATTCCTAAGATTCTATCCTTTCTACAAGAAGGTTTGGAGAAAGGATTATCTGCAAGTTCTCTGAAGGGACAGATCTCTGCTTTATCTGTTTTACTTCACAAAAGACTGGCAGCTGTGCCAGATGTTCAAGCATTTGTTCAGGCTCTGGTTAGGATCAAGCCTGTTTACAGACCTTTGACTCCTCCCTGGTCTAAATCTAGTTCTTTCAGTTCTTCAAGGGGTTCCGTTTGAACCCTTACATTCCGTAGATATTAAGTTATTATCTTGGAAAGTTTTGTTTTTGGTTGCAATTTCTTCTGCTAGAAGAGTTTCAGAGTTATCTGCTCTGCAGTGTTCTCCGCCCTATCTGGTGTTCCATGCAGATAAGGTGGTTTTGCGTACTAAGCCTGGTTTTCTTCCGAAAGTTGTTTCCAACAAAAATATTAACCAGGAGATAGTTGTACCTTCTTTGTGTCCGAATCCAGTTTCAAAGAAGGAACGTTTGTTACACAATTTGGACGTAGTCCGTGCTCTAAAATTCTATTTAGAGGCTACTAAAGATTTCAGACAAACATCTTCCTTGTTTGTTGTTTATTCTGGTAAAAGGAGAGGTCAAAAAGCGACTTCTACCTCTCTTTCCTTTTGGCTTAAAAGCATTATCCGATTGGCTTATGAGACTGCCGGACGGCAGCCTCCTGAAAGAATCACAGCTCACTCCACTAGGGCTGTGGCTTCCACATGGGCCTTCAAGAACGAGGCTTCTGTTGACCAGATATGTAAGGCAGCGACTTGGTCTTCACTGCACACTTTTGCCAAATTTTACAAATTTGATACTTTTGCTTCTTCGGAGGCTATTTTTGGGAGAAAGGTTTTGCAAGCCGTGGTGCCTTCCATTTAGGTGACCTGTTTTGCTCCCTCCCTTCATCCGTGTCCTAAAGCTTTGGTATTGGTTCCCACAAGTAAGGATGACGCCGTGGACCGGACACACCAATGTTGGAGAAAACAGAATTTATGCTTACCTGATAAATTACTTTCTCCAACGGTGTGTCCGGTCCACGGCCCGCCCTGGTTTTTTAATCAGGTCTGATGAATTATTTTCTCTAACTACAGTCACCACGGTATCATATGGTTTCTCCTATATATATTTCCTCCTGTCCGTCGGTCGAATGACTGGGGTGGGCGGAGCCTAGGAGGGATCATGTGACCAGCTTTGCTGGGACTCTTTGCCATTTCCTGTTGGGGAAGAGAATATCCCACAAGTAAGGATGACGCCGTGGACCGGACACACCGTTGGAGAAAGTAATTTATCAGGTAAGCATAAATTCTGTTTTTTTTTCTCTCTCTCTCCATCCCTCTCTTTTGCTCTCTCTCTCCCCCCTCTCTCCCCCTCTCTTTTGCTCTGTCTCTCTCTCCTCTTTTGTTCTCTCTCTACATCCCTCTCTTTTGCTCTCTTTCTCCCCATCTCTATTGCTCTCCCCCCTCTCTTTTGCTCTCTCTCCCACTCTCTTTTTCTCTCTCTCCCCCTCTCTTTTTCTCTCTTTCCCCTCTATTTTGCTCTCTCCCCCCCCTCTTCTGCACTTTCCCCTCTCTTCTGCTCTTCCCCCTTTCCTATCTCTTTTTGTCTCTCCCCCTCTCTTTCTATTTCTCTTCCCTCTCTGTTGCACAGACTGCGCCCGGCCATGCCCCCGTCACACCCGGCCACGCCCACACTCCCGTTCCGGTGACGCCTACTTTCGCTGCAAACAGCATGGATTGTCAGGTAAGGCCAGGTGTGTTTGTC